>NC_048225.1:116805211-117105211 GCF_002007445.2 Ailuropoda melanoleuca
AATCCTCAACAAGATCCTGGCTAATAGAATCCAACAGTACATTAAAAGGATTATCCATCATGACCAAGTGAAATTCNATGACCAAGTGGGATTCATACCTGGGATGCAAGCATGGTTCAACACTCGCAAATCAATCAATGTGATACATCATATCAACAAGAAAAGACTCAAGAACCATATGATCCTCTCAATTGATGCAGAAAAAGCATTTGACAAAATACAGCATCCTTTCCTGATTAAAACCCTTCAGAGTGTAGGAATAGAGGGTACATTTCTCAATCTCATAAAAGCCATCTATGAAAAGCCTACTGCAAGCATTATTCTCAATGGGGAAAAGCTGGAAGCCTTTCCCTTAAGATCAGGAACACGACAAGGATGCCCACTCTCGCCATTATTATTCAACATAGTACTAGAAGTCCTTGCAACAGCAATCAGACAACAAAAAAAGATATCTAAATTGGCAAAGAAGAAGTCAAAATGTCTCTCTTCACACATGACATGATACTCTATATGGAAAACCGAAAAGAATCCACGCCCAAATTATTAGAAGTTATAGAGCAATTAAGGAATGTGGCGGGACACAAAATCAATGCTCAGAAATCAGTTGCATTTCTATACACGAATAACGAGACTGAAGAAAGAGAAATTAGGGAATCCATCCCATTTACAATAACACCAAAAACCATGCGTTACCTTGGAATTAACTTAACCAGAGACGTAAAGGACCTATATTCTAGAAACTATAAATCACTCTTGAAAGACATTGAGAAAGGCACAAAAAGATGGAAAAATATTCCATGCTCATGGATCGGAGGAATTAACGTAGTTAAAATGTCCATACTACCCAGAGCAATCTACACTTTCAATGCTATCCCGATCAAAATACCGAGGACATTTTTCAAAGAACTGGAACAAATAGTCCTTAAATTTGTATGGAAACAGAAAAGGCCCCAAATCGCTGAGGAACTGTTGAAAAGGAAAAACAAAGCTGGGGGCATCACAATGCCGGATTTCGAGCTGTACTACAAAGCTGTGATCACAAAGACAGCATGGTACTGGCACAAAAACAGATACATAGACCAATGGAACAAAATAGAGAACCCAGAAATGGACCCTCGGCTCTTTGGGCAACTAATTTTGATAAAGCAGGANATGCCGGATTTCGAGCTGTACTACAAAGCTGTGATCACAAAGACAGCATGGTACTGGCACAAAAACAGACACATCGACCAATGGAACAGAATAGAGAACCCAGAAATGGACCCTCGGCTCTTTGGGCAACTAATCTTTGATAAAGCAGGAAAAAACATCCGGTGGAAAAAAGACAGTCTCTTCAATAAATGGTGCTGGGAAAATTGGACAGCTACATGCAAAAGAATGAAACTTGACCACTCTCTCACACCATACACAAAGACAAACTCCAAATGGATGAAAGACCTTGATGTGAGACAGGAATCCATCAAAATCGTAGAGGAGAACATAGGCAGCAACCTCTACAACATCAGCCAAAGCAACTTTTTCACGACACATCTCCAAAGGCAAGAGAAACAAAAGAATAAATGAACTTGTGAGACTTTATCAGGATAAAGAGCTTCTGCACAGCCAAGGAAACAGTCAAAAAAACTAAGAGACAGCCCACGGAATGGGAGAATATATTTGCAAAGGACACCACAGATAAAGGACTGGTATCCAAGATCTACAAAGAACTTCTCAAACTCAATACACGAGAAACAAATAAACAAATCATAAAATGGGCAGAAGATATGAACAGACACTTTTCCAATGAAGACATACAAATGGCTAACAGACACATGAAAAAATGTTCAAAATCATTAGCCATCAGGGAAATTCAAATCAAAACCACACTGAGATACCACCTTACGCCAGTTAGAATGGCAAAGATAGACAAGGCAAGAAACAACAATTGCTGGAGAGGATGTGGAGAAAGGGGATCCTTCCTACATTGTTGGTGGGAATGCAAGTTGGTATAGCCACTCTTGAAAACAGTGTGANCTGGTATCCAAGATCTACAAAGAACTTCTCAAACTCAATACACGAGAAACAAATAAACAAATCATAAAATGGGCAGAAGATATGAACAGACACTTTTCCAATGAAGACATACAAATGGCTAACAGACACATGAAAAAATGTTCAAAATCATTAGCCATCAGGGAAATTCAAATCAAAACCACACTGAGATACCACCTTACGCCAGTTAGAATGGCAAAGATAGACAAGGCAAGAAACAACAATTGCTGGAGAGGATGTGGAGAAAGGGGATCCTTCCTACATTGTTGGTGGGAATGCAAGTTGGTATAGCCACTCTTGAAAACAGTGTGAAGGTCCCTTAAAAAGTTAAAAATTGAGCTCCCTATGACCCAGCCATTGCACTACTGGGTATTTACCCCAAAGATATAGACGTAATGAAGAGAAGGGCCATATGCACCCCAATGTTCATAGCAGCATTGTCCACAATAGCTAAATTGTGGAAGGAGCCGAGATGCCCTTCAACAGACGACTGGATTAAGAAGTTGTGTTCCACATATACAATGGAATATTACTCAGCCATTAAAAAGAACGATTTCTCAACATTTGCTGCNCTACCCTATGACCCAGCCATTGCACTACTGGGTGTTTACCCCAAAGATACAGACGTAGTAAAGAGAAGGGCCATATGCACCCCAATGTTCATAGCAGCATTGTCCACAATAGCTAAATTGTGGAAGGAGCCGAGATGCCCTTCAACAGACGACTGGATTAAGAAGTTGTGTTCCACATATACAATGGAATATTACTCAGCCATTAAAAAGAACGATTTCTCAACATTTGCTGCAACATGGACGGCACTGGAGGAGATAATGCTAAGTGAAATAAGTCAAGCAGAGAAAGACAATTATCATATGATTTCTCTCATCTATGGAACATAAGAACTAGGAAGATCGGTAGGGGAAGAAAGGGATAAAGAAAGGGGGGTGTAAATAGAAGGGGGAATGAAGCATGAGAGACTATGGACTATGAGAAACAAAGTGAGGGCTTCAGAGGGGAGGAGGGTGGGGGAATGGGATAGACCGGTGATGGGTAGTAAGGAGGGCACGTATTGCATGGTGCACTGGGTGTTATACGCAACTAATGAATCATCGAACTTTACATCAGAAACCAGGGATGTACTGTACGGTGACTAACATAATATAATAAAAAAAAAAATGAAAGATCCAAGGAACACTTCAAAAGGGCAGCATATTCCAAATCTTAGAACATTAGAACACAACTTTTCCATTTACCTATAAGTAATTTTCCTGGGGTATAGCTTTCCTTTTAACTGGTCTGAGAAAAAGCACCAGGGTTTATAAGAAATACAAAGTGTAAGATTTAACTGGAAGCAGTAATTTTGGTGATAGAAACAAAGTTATTTGTATCATATTTCAGTTCATTTTTTTTGGTATCAAATTACAAATTGATTGTTTCCTTATTATGCTTTGAACTCAATTAAGACATTTAGATATTTGTTCTGCAGTGTAGAATTTTAAAATAAACTCCACTAAACTGAAAACTCTTCACTTTTCTCTGGAGTGAGAACTCCCTCTACCCCATGCAAAAATAATTCATTCATTTGTCAATTTACATATTTACCCATTCAGTTGTCCTTTTATAACTATTACCCACTTAACATTTTGATGTGCCCAGAGTTGTGCTACTACTGGGTACACAGTTGCCAACGAGCAGGTTTCTTGACATCAGAAAGCCTATATCCTAGTGAGGGACACAGATACCCACCAAATAAGCACAACGAACTTAGCTTGTGGACCCTACCACAGAAGAACGTTCTACCTAGAGTAGGGACACAGAAGAGTGAACAGTGAACTGGTGGTGATGTCAAGAAAGGCTTCACGGACAGGTGATTTGTGATCATAACCTTGCAGGATGCCTGGGTGTTCTCTAGGTAGAGGAAGGAAGGATGTTCTTAGCAGAGGAAACAATGTGCTCACAAAGGAATGCCAGCTCTTGGGACAAGAGTTACATCAGCAAAGTGTGTCTTTGATGTGCCAGGACATCCTCTTTCATCAAGGATCCAAGACCTCTCGACCAGGAGTTCTACAGGCTTCACCAGCTAATTTTAGAGGCATGAAACCTTCAAAATTGAATTGTAAAAACTTGGATTTTGTTCATAAACATACCCAGGTCTAATTCTACTGCAACTAGTTACTAACCATACCGTATTAGTCAAATAATGTAATTTCCCGAAGTGTCACTGTCTTAGTCTGTTCGGGTTGCCGTAACAGAAGACCGTGAACTAGGTGGCTTAGAAATAACAGATCTATTTCTCACAGATCTGAAGGCTGATCTTCCTCCAGATGAAGGCGCCAGCCAATCAGGGTCTGCTTCCTTGATCAAGGGGGCTGTCTTCGCTGTGTCCTCATATGGTGGTAGAGACAAAAAATGCCCCAGGGGTCTCTTTTATGAGGCCACTAATCCCATACATGAGAGCTTTGCCCTCATAACCTAATCACCTCCCAAAGACCCCCACCTCATAATGCTATCACATTGGAGTTCTCAATTTTAACACGAAGGCAGGAGGGGGCAGTCATAAACATTCAGTTCACTTTCATCATTCAAATTTGAGAGTAATGATACCTACTTCATTGTATTATGTGAGGATTGAAATAGGTAATTCATAGAAAATATTTAGGACAGTAGCTAGCAACGGTATGTACTCAAAAAATGGTTAACTCTATTACTATACTGATACCAATACCAATACTATTACTGTTACTAATACTACAACTACTGATAATAGCTACTGTTTTTTTAGTCCTAGAGGCCAGCAACAGTACTAAAGTCCTTTACACACATTAGATAGTTTACTTGCCTTTCTACTATTATTATTTATTTCTACAACTACTATTGCCATGAAATCATTGTAATATCAAACCATCCATAAATGTTAATTTCTTATCACAAGGCACAACCTACATAGAACTAGTCAATTGGGGAAATTGGGAACAACAGCATTGCTTTTTCTCACTTGTTAGTGCTTTTACAACTGAATCCAGTAGGTATAGCATTACATTTGCGGTTCAAAATGACTTCTATGGAGTAGAATTAAGGTCTCAGCAGGACCAGTTCCTTCTGGAAGCTCCAAAGGAGAATCCTTTCTTGACCATGCTCATCTAGGTGCTGCTAGCATTTCTTGGCTTGTGGCCACATCATTCCAATCGGTCTCTGCTTCCATAATTTATTGTCTTCTCTACCCTTATCTCTAACTCTTTGACCTCTCTCTTATAAGCACCCTTGTGTTTATGGTAGTCCCACTTAGATAATCCAGGATACTTTTCCCCATTTTAAGATCTTTAACTTAATCACATCTGCAAAGTTCCTTTTATCGTATAAGGTAACATATTCAGAGGTCTGGGGATTAGGGCATGGGCATCTTGGGAGTCCATTATTCTGTCTACCACAAAGGTCGTCAGAAATAATGCTAAGTGATTCAAGGAGTAAGAACACCTGAAGAAAGCTTTGGTAAGGCTTTGATATAGAAAATATCTACACAATGTAGAATATTTTCTAACCCATAAAATATTCTCGCTGAATGCATTCGTTTCTTATACTCATTTGATTAGAGTAGAAGCATATGGGGGACTTCCAAGGGAGTGGGTCATCAGTGCTTGTGGCTCTCACCTTGACTAGCTATGTGACTATTGCGCCTTCATCTAGACAATATTTTTCACCTACTCACACCACAGAAGCTGTTCCAGTTCTATTCTGTAGCCAGTCAAGATCATGAAAAGTAGGGTGCAGGGATCAGCAAACTGTAGCACACAGACAAAATCTACCCCTTCATCTTTTTAAAAATAGTTTTATGAACCCAGCCATGCCCATTTGTTTCCATACTGTTTATGATTCTATGGTTTTGTACAACAATGGCCAACATGGGTAGTTGCAACCAACACAGTTTGGCCTGCAAAACCTAAAATGGTTATTAACTCGCTTTCTTCAGAAAAAATCATTCAGAGAATAGACTTTGGGATGAAGAAGATATTCATGTGAGTTCAGCTTGGTCACACTGCAGGTCTTTGGCCTTAGGCATGCTATTAGCAGTGCCATTTGTAGGTATCTGGTCTCCTAGTGTCTTTTTGCCCTTACTGCTATTATTTGGTTAATAGTCTATCCACATTTTCTTGAGAAACAACTCCTTCCTCACTCTTATTTTATGTGGTTTGTTTAGAACTTGCCTTACCCCTAGTCAAGGATAAGCATGAAACCCAGGCCTGAGCCAGAAGGATCATTTAGGAATTTGTTCAGGGGCAAACATGTGAGTTGACATGGACTAATATTAGCCAGGGACAAGTGCATACAATGGAAGCAAGAGAAGACCTCCAGCTGTTGGTTACCATCTTACCCCCTTACGGGACTTGAGAATAAGACTGACCATAGAGAAAAAAAGAAATAAGAAATAGAGAAAATTTTAAGGTTTTGTGATATCATTTGCAATACAGAATGCAACCCCACACGAAGCCATGGAGTCTAGTGACAGGATCAAAACATTCTGTCTCTGCTAAAGTCAGCTTAAATTTGGTTGTCTGTCACTTACTGCAAATAGACCCCTAACTCATACAATATCTAACTTTGTCAAGCCTGTTTCTTCATCTTTAAACATTAGAGTAAAAATATCTACCTCAATATTTTTTGTGACAAATAATTGAGATTATGTAGCTGGCACATGGTGAAAACCCAGTCAATGGTAATCACCATCATCATTATTTTCATCAACATCATCATTAATATTGAAAATAGACCTAAAGTTGCTTCATCTTGGTAAATTGTGGAAAATGCTACACATGCTGGACTCAGCTCTTACTATGGAAAGTTCAGTAACTCTGTATCTTAGATTTTTTACTTGCAAAGTAGGGACAAAAAATTCTGGGTCTTTCTTTTAGACAGTGTTTTGAGAATCAAATGGTATGTTGGATACAATCATTTTTAATAGTGTAAAGTGTCATATTAAGCTTTGCAATAAATGTTTGTGATAATCTTCACAATAAATGTGTGAACGCACCAATTAGGTCAAATTAGACCAAATAGGATTAGGTCAAATTTCTAGGTATGTGCAAATGCCTATATATTAACTTCACTCAGCTACCAGTAAGGCTGCCTGACCCCACATGAAGGTTGGAGGCAAAGAGACTGGCACCTTGTCTGGCCCTGTCACTAACAGGACCATTCATGAGACTCCTATTGAGTTCTGGGCACTGGGTTACCCATGCTGCCTTGAAGGAAGATATTGTCTGTGCGAGACACGGAGAGATGTAGACATCATCATTTGTCCAAAGAGAATCAGTTTCTTTGGGTTCCAGATTCTCTCCTGCCGTAAAACCCCTATGTGCTATAGGGAAGGTTACTTGATTTCTCTGGGCTTCAGTTCCCTCAAATGTACAATGAGGATGGATGTAACTACCTTATTTATTTTATAAGATTTTGGTGGGAAGCAAAGGTGATAATAACTATGAGAAAGTTTTAGGAAAAAGTAAAGCACAATGTTGTTCTATTCGCTATCAATAAGAGTTTAATCCTTTTCCATGCATTTTTAGAAAACAATCCTTTTGCATCTAAACTTTGCACAAATAACAGCTAATTGCTGTTTCACTCTGAGTCAGCAGCTGAATGGTGTCTCCAGTTTGCCAAGTTTAAAAATAGACGCTAGTCTTCTACTTAGCGCTGGGTTCAAGAGAATTTAGGTTTGGCATGTGTGCTCTTTGCATCTATTCCCATTTCTGTTTAGAGGCCTTCTTAAGACTGTTTAGAAAAACTCTGGGCAGTGAATAGTTTTACAAAACATTTGATGAGTTGGAGTAAATGAATTAGAAACATATGGATCAAATTTCCCTGAAAATACATCAGGGTTGAAAAATTAAGGAGAAAAAAGCACTTAGTTTTATCCAAATATGTAAAGGCTAGCTTGGGAAACTTGACTAACCCAAAACCCCACTGCATTTTTGCACTGTGTATTGGCAGGGTCTTGGGGTTCCTCTCTTTTGACTTTCTGTGTTACTAACCAATTTCTCCCTTTCCAATGCAGGAATTTACATCTCTTTCTCCAGGATTCTCAAAAGTGTACACATGAGAAACCTACCCCACTTATCACGAATATTATGTTTGTTGATGAAAAATATGTAGCGTGGAACTATCTTGCAATAAAATTAATATAATTCAGTGAACAAAAGACACAGCTTACAATTTACACAGAATATTCTGTAGCTAATAACTAGAGTTTGGGGTATTAATAAAATGATGGAAATAGTTACATGTATAGTGTTCAGTCCTGCTAAATCCTTCTGTGACAGCCTGAGTAGCTCCACTATTTATTTGAAAATCCCAAAAGTAGATCAATTCAATCCTCCAGCTCCAGGGTCTCTTTCGAATTTCAAATAAGACTCAAATCACATAGGCTGCCTAAATCTTTCCTCTGTTTTTATTCAGGGATCAATAAGAATTTCCCCAATCGTTGATACCCAAGAAGAGTGGTGAACACGAGTCACCAATTAAAAGCATGGGAGGCGATATTAACTTCTATTCCACTCCCTTTCCTGATCATTCCACTTAAGTTCACGATTTCCTCATTTTGCCTAAATTATTCCTTGGTCTTTGAGAAGTTGAGTCAATGGCCACATTTTTTATCTATTCCTTCCAGTAACTTTAGTTCCCACTTATGCAAAGAGTACCACTGTGAGTACCATCAGGGTGCTTAAGCTGAGATGGGGCACAAAGAGGATCTCCAATAATCACTGGTCCTGAAAATCATCAGCAAAACTGCAACTAAAACTTAGATCTTCCTCCCTGTATCTTTATTTGTGTAAATAGGAAACTCTATTGTGTAACAGGATGGGTTATGTGCTCTTCATCTCACTTTCTACCTATGCGTTCTCTAGGTCTAGGTCTGAAGGTCTATGGGACCTTGAGATCCCAGGGCTTCCTCTGAACACAGTAGCTCTTGTGTGAACTCATTTAGCATTTATCTTAACCTGCAGAGTGCTATTTACTAATGTTCCATATGCATGTATCTGCCCAATCCGCCTGTCAAGTTGAATATGCCAAAAACAGCAATTGTATATGCATCACAAAACCCTCAAACAATGCACTTGGAGTGCATTCAAAATACAGCTTTTTAAATTATCATTATCCTTTGTTTTTTGTCTTGTTAATAATAGATAGCCAGCTTATCTGATATATTTTCCACCCAATAGACTCAAATACATCATAGAGGGTTTGAAGTTAATAATTTGAAGATACGTTCCCAGATTGCACTACTTTTTAAATAATACATGATTGCTCTATACAATTTATTAATTTTATTAAATTACACTATATTTTCATCTTCAGGTGTTTTAAGAACATAAGATGTACAATTTCCCTCAAGTCACTTTACTATAATTTTTTATTCATTTATACAGTTCTTTGTTTTTTTTTCTTTTTTGTATTTTCTCTTCCTTATGATTTTTTTAAAATTTATTTTTAATTGAAGTATAATTGACATATAGTATTACATTTGTTTCAGGTATACATAGTGATATGTATAGTGATTTGACAATTATGTACATTAAAAAATGCTCACCACACTAAGAGTAGTTACCATCTGCCACCATATAAATTTATTATAATATTATTGACTATATTCCCTATGCTGTCCAGATTGTACTTCTTTTAACAACATATTATATATGCTAGTTCTGTAATACACATACCTGAGGTATGTCCTCAATTAGAAATTCCATCAACTCTGAAATTTTACAAATTTTCTTCTTCCTTAGATTACATTGATGTGTGTTGTCCCATAAGAAACATGGCCTTCTTTTCAGGAGGGGTCCAATTTTATTTCATTTTATTTTCTGAAAGTAAGGTCTATTAGTTTGGGTCAACTTGATAAATTGTCAGATTCAGTATTAGACAGTTGGGTAATGTATGTTTTATTTTGTTTTAATGTGCTGCATTTATTATACCCTTCTGTCTTGAACCGAGTGGCCTTTATATTATTAAAAATATAATGAAAACAAAGTTCACAAAGAACCATTGTTAAAGGATACACTTATCATTTCATTTTTTTTTCTATTAGGTGGACTTACAAGAGCCTATTTTTAAAGGTCTGAGCATGAATGACGAGTTGTTTGCTTTAGATTTATGTAGAATTTATAATAAAAATGAATAAAATTTATTTCAAAACAAAATCTAAATTAAGTGGATTCATAAACCACTGCAATAAAAAGTTGATTGAATTTCTTGACAATTTCTCTAGGAGGTACATTTGACATCTTTCTAGTAGATTTGATTTACTGAAGCAAAATTTTAAATAAAGGTCAGGCAGGGAAAAAATAACAGCACCATTTTTGGTATTTTTTGTTAGAAAATTCTTTATGTCTACATTACATATGTTCCAGTTTATTTTAGTGCATTTTTTTTATCAACATGGTCGACAATCACAACTTATCCACACCTTCTTCTAGTTAACATATTTGGGGATATTTACCAGGTTTCACTCTTCTCTTTGAGTCTGGAGATCAGTAATGAACCATCTTAAACTTCACCTCACTCCTGTTAAATAGAGTCACTCATCTTCCTTCTCTCTGGTCTTTGCCTCAATATACCTACCCATTTGCCGTTCCCTCTTCCATCTGTGCACTTGCACTCCCAAGTATAATTAAAGAAATCTAAGCTATAATTAAATATCAAGAGAAAGTATGTACATGGGTGCTGCTGAAAACACATTTCTTTTTTAAAATTGAAAAAATTGATTTTTAATTGATTTTTAATTATTTTACATTTTTTTTTCTTGAAGTAGAGTTGACCCACAACACTACATTAGTGTCAAGTGTACAACATAGTGATTTGACAAGTTTATAGGTTGTGCTGTGCTCAGCTCAAGGGTAGCTACCATCTGTCACCACGCAACACTATTATAACACCATTGACCATATTCCCTATTCTGTACCTTTCATCTCAGGACTCAATCATTCCATAACTGGAAGCCTGTATCTCCCACTCCCCTTCACCCATTCTGCCCATTCCCCCCATCCCATTCCCTCCAGTAGCCATCAGTTTATTCTCTGAATTTATGGGTTTGTTTCTGCTTGAAAACACATTTCTAAGGTAAGTTGAGATAAGAACACTACTAGAGACTTCTACTTGATGTCCTGCATTAGGTGAGCCTTCTTTAGTTTAGGAGGGGCACTGGGTAAAAAGAAAAGGAGAGCAATCCCATCCATTTCCCTTCATCTGCCCTTCTTCCGCTTCTTCCAAACACACAAGGTAGCCTTTCTTCAGAGGAAGAAACGGAGGGAAAGTAAAAGAAACACAACATTGAAAGGGCACGGCTCTAGTAGACCTCAAAGACAAATTTTGCCTGCTTCATGACCACACTGTCCTTGGGTCCCAAATCCCTCAATTGTGTTCTTACACATGCACTCTTTGTTCCGCTTCAGCGCTGTGAAGGTTTGTGCGTCTCCATCTGTATGTGTCAGTCCCTCTGGCCCGTGGGACCAGGGAGAAACAGAGAGGGGTAGGGAGGAAAGTCTGGGACACAGGCTGTGCAAGGCAAGACTGCTCCCCGGAGAAATCACAGAAGAGGGTCCAGGAAGTGTTTGGTGCTAAACAGCCACTTGGTACACAAACATGTGCACAAGAAATGAGTAAGAACTGATAAAGCTGGCATCAGAAAGACCTTTGGTTGGACCCCATCCCCAGGACATTCCCCAGGAGACCCTGAGGGAGGGTCCCCAAGATTAATGCATGTGACCATGTCAGTATTCCTAAGCGGGTGGCCACATAGAGGAAGTCCAGAAAAAAGAAGAGAAGTTGTAAACTAGGAAATAAAGGTTGACTAGAAGGGACTGACCCAGGATATCAAACCGGAAGAGTTTGACGAGAAGGGAAATGAGCCTGAGGAAGGAAGCCATATTTTAACAAACACTTTGTTTCTCTTATTTAGAGTTTAGCACATTGTATTTATTTTAGCTAAGATGTGTTCATAAATAACGAAAACACCCGATAATACTTTAATTTTGCTTCCTGCTAATCATTTTCCCTCTCTTTGTCCTCCTTTATATCTTTCACTCACATTGTTCTTAATTTAACATCATCATTTTCATTCTTATGAATTATGCTTTTTCAAAAATCTCTCCTAGTGTTTGAACTTGTTACCACTCTTTCTTTCTCTTTCTTGATCCTTTTCTGGACAAGCTTGGATGCCTGGATTTTTATTTAATCCACTTTTTGGCCATTCTTAAAGGCAAAATATAGTCTGATACAGATATTCTTCAAGTCAGCATCCCTGATACTCCACTCTTGGTCACAGACATCTGCAAAGAAATGAGCATGGATCCTGATACTTCCACAATCACCAGAGCCCTGCCCTGAGAAACTCACATAGGCTCAACCCTTGCTCTTCATTGGCGCTAACATAAATACTCATCCCTGGGATTCTGCCTGTTTTTGTTTTCCTTTTTATTCACAGTGAAAAAGAAAGTCTGGCTACCAATAGGTGTGATCCATAAAATATCTGCACAGCGTAATTTTTTTTTCCTAAACAAGAGGTATCACTGAAACAATACAAAGAACCCATTACCTTCTCTCAGATCCTGCCACCCTCACCATGATATTAATGGATTTGAATTTACCCTTGAAGCCCAGTTCACTGGAGGAGACAGGTCAATTAGGCTCACGATGCATATTTCCCTTCCTTCTTCTTTTTTTTAATCCACAAATGGTCCAGCTTTCCCCTGATGCATAGTTAAAAAAAAGAAAATCACCAGGCCCTTGAACTTTCCCCCCTGGGAGCAGCCAAAAGAAAATCCTAAAATATGTCCTTTGGCAGAGAAGTACTCCTATTCCCATGGAAGAGAAAAAAATAAAATAAGAAATCTGGATTATTGTTCATTTGAGGGCTGTATGGGTCTCCCAAAAGACTTTGTAGCAAATATGTGCTTCCTGCAATCCAGGGGTGACCACTGTGAAACTGGCCAAGTCAGCAAAGAGGGGAAAGTCCAATTTCATATGGGAGGCCTGTCCGTAAAACAAACTTGGCTTTGTTCTCATTGTGTGTTGTCCAGCTGTTGCCTTTATGGACAAGTTGGGCACATCCCACCTCCATGGGGCCAGCCACTGCCTCCAGGCCATGGGCCAGGGGTAATTTCCAGCAGCAAAGGAACGGGGGCAGGACGGGTTTGGAAGGAACTGCCATAGTGAATGAAGTGAGAAGATTGGCCAAAGTGGGGGAAAAGCAGCAAGCCAAGGCTGGGTTGGGGTCAATTCCTGTGGATCTGTAAATCTCCTTCATGGATCGTTAGTGCTGAAAAGAGCCTCTGGAGGTCATTCAGTACATCCCTCTTCTTCCCCTGGGTCACTTCAACACATGGTTTTCCTTCCGGGTCTGATAGATTTTCAAGAAAGAACATGATTTTTGCCTTCTCTCTCTCTTTTCTTTTTATCTCCTGAATTCTCCATCTAATTCTTCTTGAGTATTGATACACTCTACTAATCAGGTCAATCAGCCAGAACTTCCAGGAATAGAATCATCCTCTTTGGTTACTGTACAGACCATGGTATTGTGTTAATCATCCAGCCAGCTGTCCCAGAAATATACAGAAGATCCATGGGTGTGCGCAAAGCTGTACAATTCATTCACCACTTCTGGGAAACCTGTATTCATGAATTTATTTGGCAAATATTGATTGAGGTCCTGCTATAGTCCAGGCCCTTCCTAGGCACTGCTTTTGAAGGCTGGGAATGAAAAAAAAAAAAAGACAACAACCCTCACTTTGCGGAATTTACATATCCTGGTGGATGGAGAGAGAACACCATCTCTAAAGAGACTCTAGCATCCCAGCTATTGTTGGCTGCTACTATAAATGAATTATTTCATTTTAGCCCCACAACAATTTATTTGGTAAATCACATTTTATTTTCTTAAGATTTATTTATTTATTTATTTTAGTTTTTATGTTTTTATTTATTTTAGAAAGAGAGAGTGCATGAGGCAGGGGAGAGACAGGGAAAGAGGGGCGAGAGGAAGAGAAGCCGACTCCCCACTGAGCGTGGATCCCACGACCCAGAGATCATGATCCGAGCTGAAACCAAGAATCAGACTCTTAACCGACTGAGCCACCCAGGTGCCCCAGTAGATAACATTTTATCAATGAAAAAACTGGTGTTCAAAGAGGGTAAGTGACTTGTGTGAGGCTGTGCAAAGGCGAAAAGAGGTCTGCCTCATTCATTAGCACTAGACTGAATACACAAGCATCACCTAGAGAGTTCCTCTGTTTTGATCCTTAGCTCTCTTGAAAGTGTTCCCACAGTAACCTTTCTTAGAGGAATTGTAATTTTATAGTTTGCTTAGTCCAGCATTGACTGAAAACTAACTGTGTGTTAGGAGCTAAACTAGGGGTTGAAAAGGCAGTAAGGCATGGCCCTTGGCTTCACAAAACTTTTATTACAAGAAGAGACTTACACAGTATGATGGGGTAACGCCATGAGAGGGGTGTGAACAGAAAGTTAACGAAGCCCAAAATTGGGGCACCTGAGCCCATCCTGTGATATTCAGGGAGAGCTCCTCAAGCATGACACCATCAGTGAAGAAGAAAAGTGCATGTGTGTGTGTGTGTGTGTGTGTGTGTGTGTGTGTGTGTGGTGTGAGTGAGATGGCAGCATGACAGCCAAATGGAGAGAGTGGAAAACACCAAGAACAGCCCAGAGCCCTGGAACAATATGACATGTCCGAGGAACTCCGAATGGCATCTTTGAAACCTAGACTAGGAAAAGCCCTTCATATCCGCTTTTACTCTTTTTAATGTTTTTATCCAAACCTCTCACTGGGTAGGTTTGCTTTGCTTTAATCTCTAAAATGACTTGGAAGAAAATTATAACATGATTTGAGAACACCCTTACCTCCGTTCTGTTCAGGCAACAATTGGAGTTTCGTTGGAGAAGAATAAAATTGATTATTTCATTATCCAGTGATGTCTTTGATGTCGCTGCATGACCCCCAAGGCCAGAGTTAGAGTGAGATCCCAGTGGATACCAAAAATGAATATTTTTCCACCGGTGAATTTTTACATGTCAGCTTCCATTCTTTCGAGCTAATTTGTGCGAGAGAGACAGCGTCTATATGCTGCTGTGGGGGAATTAAAAGAGGTGTCTATTTTTAAGTAATTATTTTGTAGTTCCAGATGCTGATGTTTTCTGTTCAAATTGAGGAAGCCACAGACTGAGATCCACAGGCATGCTCTGCCACACTGTATATGTTTTCAATCAGTTCTACAAGGTTGTTATTTTTTTTTTTTCAATGTCAAAACTTAACCCACACATGGTCTCACGAGGCACGGAGATGCCTAAGCCACAATGCAGGGTTGTAGGACCTAATATCCGTGTAATGATGGGATCGGCTGCAGGGCACATTTGGAAATAATCTTCAGCCTTTGGGATTGAGACTGAGGGCAGGAAATAATAAAACTGTGTGAAGCTACATGGCCTCCTCCTTCTGTTCCCAGCATTCTGCATTTTGAGTAGAGAATATCAACATTCCACCAGACTCTAGAAAACGTTAAGACTTGCCGAAAGTTAGCAAAGTGTAGAGCTGAGCAGAGCAAGGGAGCACCTTGGAGAATGGAGTAGAGCCAAGAGAAGGGCATTTGGCAACAGGGAAAGACAGACTGCAACTGAAATGCAGATGTCGGAGGTCTCCAAACATCTCATCAAACAAATAGACGAAGGGAAATGCTTTTCTAAGTAGCATGCACTTAACCCAGGGAACTCGATGACACATGATTTTTATTGAGCCAAGGAACTCTGTAACGTTTGTCAAAGGGTTGGACACTGTGATGAATATGGATAACATCTGTAGCTCTGCTAAGTGGGGTGAAAGGGATGAGCCTGACCCATCTTCTGGCATTGGCTGTGGAAACTGACTCCTGGCAGGGCTTTTTCAAGAGGGTGAAGAGCCCAGTGGGTCAAAGGCCATTTTCTGAAGTATTTGGTCATCTTGCTCTGAAATATCACAATAAACCACAGGTAGAAAAGAATGAGATCAGGAGCCTTATTCAGACTCTACTGTGTCTACCTAAGGCCTTCGAGATCTCCCTGCTCTGTATGTTGGTGCAGATTCTGTAACGTCATAGCAACTGAGTTATATTGCTCTCTAGTATTCACCAAATTCTTCTAGTTAACTCTTTTAGACAGAATACTTTTGACAGTTTTTGGTTTAGAAAAGACCTACGTAATAGACAGACTTACGTACAGATATATTTTCTCTCAAGGCCTTTTCATTTGTGGGTCTCCAGCTGTTGAAAGTACTTACTATTAGCAAACTGTGGGGATGAGGAGGTCCCCTCTGACCCAGCATTACAAGTGGAATAGAAGAAAGGAGAGGGAATAATAGGGAAGAGAGGACAGAAGAGTAGCCGAAGGTATAAGGTCAAAGAGAAGACCCTTGGGTGAGGATCAGCCTAATCACTGGTCCTGTGTTAAAATAGCAGGGTCTTTGTCAAAAAATCTACTCGTTTACATCTGATAATAACCAATTGCTTCACAGAGAATGCCCACGTTGGTCAATTTGTCCCCAGCCTATCCACATCATTGGATAGTATTCCTGCAAAGAAGTACAAACACATCAAAAAGTTGTTGCTGAGTCTAGCAAAATAGCAAGCATGCCTCTACTTTCTCTTTTATTCCCAAAGTCACTCTGAGGCTTTTAAAACAACACAGAAGGTGGTTTTGATGTACTATAATGAATAAGTCTTTCATATAGATAGCAAAGAGTCACCTCCAAATTCCACTTGGGTGGAGCTTTGTTGGAGCTTTCAGGGATTTGTTGTTGTTACTTCTAATTTTACTTGGGTAGAAAGCTTTAGGTATTAATACATTATAATCCTAATGCTACTAATATTTCTCCACGAAAATAAATATAGCTTCTGAAAGCTACATCTGTTTCACTTTATAGAGAAAGGATGACTGAAGAAAGAGCTTGAGTTCTGCAACCGGATCTGAGGCTGAAGACTGGTGCTATCATTTCCATCTTATCTGACATCCCAATTTCTTAATTTCTCTGATACTCAGTCTTTTTACTCGTAAATTACAACATTCACTTGGAATTATAACATCCACAAGGCTGTTTTGAGAAAAAATTAAGATAAAATATGTAAATCATCTAGAATACAGTAGGCACTCTATAAACTTTACTGCTTATTAATATGCTCCCTTCCTTCACGTGTCCTCCCAGGAACATAACAGGTATACAGCCCCAGTCCAACCCCTGTTGAACAATAACCCTAGAGACAGGTTTTCTTATCTATACCTACATGTTCATTGCCATCACCAGTATCTCAGTGTAAGCTCTATTCATCCTATGTTTGACTGACCACTCCCTAAATGGTTTTCCTTATCCTAGTTTGTCAACCATGTAATTCATCTGTCTTTCTCAATACTGAGCTTTCTCAAACACAATATTTATCATACCACTGTCTTTCTCAAAAACATTCAGTTATTCCTTATTTCATACAGTATCAAAACTAAATGTTGATTTCTGATTCTAACCATGATGGAGTAATTGGTACCAACTAACTCTCCTGCTTTAAACAACTAGAAAACTTGGGGACCCAGGTGGCTCAGTTGGTTAAGCATCTGACTCTTGGTTTTGGCTCAGGTCATGATCTCAGGGTCATGAGATTGAGCCCTGTGTTGGTTCCACAGTGGGTGTGGAGCCTGCTTAAGATTCTCTCTCTCAATCTCCCTCTGCCTCCCTGCCATGTGCTCTCTCTCACTCTCCCTCTTAAAAAAAACAAAACAAAAAAAACAACAACTAGAAAACTGGACCAAATATGTGAAACAACAGTTTTAAGAGATTTAAAGCCAACAGCACAAGAATATATTGTCTAGAAGTGAACAAAGAATATAAGCTTTTTTATTATCCCAGATATTTTTCCTGGAGGTGTTTACTAGATCCTGGCACAAAAGGGGGAAACCAAGCAGATCACGATGGGCTTTCTGAACGGAGGAGAAAAAGATTGGAGTTCAAAAGGCTGAAGCCACTGGAGTTTGTGGAGCAGAGTACCAGTTAGGAGGTAGCTAAGCAGAGATAGAACCCCTGAAATCCATATGGGGGCCCTTCAATATTGGTTGAATACCAAGCTTGAATGTCATGCACAGGATGAGACTCCATGAGTCCTGTCAAAGAACTACTAAAGAAAGAGCAGCTGTTGGAGAGTTGAGCTACTTCTAAAAGTGGCATAGCGTCGGGAAATGTTTATGTTCTGACAAACCACAGAAGTACCTTGTTAGACACTGATGGCACCTGGTAGGAACCTCAGAAAGGTGACACCTCATAGTAAGCTACACTAGCTCTAGAGTAAAGGCCTTAGTGGACAAACCCAAACAAAGCTTGAAAATATGCATCAAAAGGATAAACTGGTCTCCCCCAAGTGACTTAACTGTCTGCCAAAATAAAAGTCAATACTGTTTGATGGGAGAAAAAGAAATCCAAATTCTCAACAATGCAAAAATCACTGTATCTACACCTAATCAAACATTATTAAACATTTGAAGAAACAAGAAAATATGAGCCATAAATAGAAGAAACATCATTCAATAGAAACAGAACAAGATAAGGCACAGAAAACAAACAAAAACAAAAGCTTTAAAACTAATATTATAAGTATGTTTAAGGGTTTAAAGGAATGCATAAACATAATAAAGAGAAAATGGAAATAATAAAAGAATCTCCAGAATCAGAGTAGACACCATTTGAAATTTAAAAACACTGTGTGGACATAAGTGTAAATTAGACACTGAAGAAGAAAGACTAGTGAATTTGTAGATAGGACAGAAGAAGCCATCTAAACTTGGGGCACCTGGGTGGCTCAGTCGGTTAAGTAGCTGACTCTTGATTTTGGCTCAGGTCATGATCTCAGGGTCCTGAAATCAAGCCCCATTTCAGGCTCCATGCTCAGTGGGAGTCTGCTTGAGATTCTCTCCCTCTCAGTCTGCCCCCTCCACATGCTCATGCTCTCTCTCTCTAAATAAGTAAATAGAATCCTAAAAAAAAAAAAAAAAAAGGGAAACCATCTAAACTAAGAAAAGAGAGAACAAAGACTTGAAAGCAATGAATGGGGCATCAGTAACCCATGGAATAATATTAAGCAGTCTATCATATAGTTTCAGAGACAGGGAAGTGAAGGGAAACACATTTGAAAAGAATGGCAAGAAATTTCCAAATTTAATGAAATCAATAAACCAGAGATCCAAGAATACTGATGCACCCAAAGAGGATAAAAACCAGAGCAAACTACACTAAGGAGCATCATAATCAAATGACAAGAAACAAATATTCAAGGAAAAAATTCAAAGACAGCTAGAGAGAAAACACATTATGTTCTGGGTAAC
Source organism: Ailuropoda melanoleuca (assembly GCF_002007445.2). Classification (NCBI taxonomy): domain Eukaryota; kingdom Metazoa; phylum Chordata; class Mammalia; order Carnivora; family Ursidae; genus Ailuropoda; species Ailuropoda melanoleuca. The sequence goes on from NC_048225.1 coordinate 116,824,631, forward strand.
AAGGGTAAGAATAAGCACATATTTTTTAGACTAACCAAAGCTGAGATCATTTGTAGCCAGTAGACACGGACTACAAGAAATGTTAAAGGATGGTTTTCAGGCGAAAGGAAACAATTACAGATAGAACTCAAATTTCCACAAAGAAATGAAGAATGCTAGCTATGGCAAATGTAGATTAAATAGAATACTTTTTTTCTCATCCATTAATTTTTAAAGAAGAGATTTGACCATTTAAAGCCACAATGATAACGTGTCATTAGAGATTAAGACATATGCAGAAGTAAAAGCTATAACAAAAGCACAAGAGACAGGTGTGCAGAAATGGAGGCATACAGTTTGAAGGTCCTTACATTAAAGGTGAGGTGGTGTGATGCTATTTGAATGGAGACTGTGATAAACCAAAGACACATACTGTGACTATTTCATAGAGCAGAGCTATTTCATAGAACTTTTTGTGATGATGGAAATGTTCTATATCTACACGATCCAATATGGTAATCTTTAACACACTGAGATCATGAGTACTTGAAATGTGGCCAGCATGACTAAGAATTGACCTAAGGAACTGAGCTGCGTATGGCTAGGGACTACTGGATTGGACAGCACAGCCTACAATGAACACTAAAAACAAAACAAAAAAATGTGCAAAAATCTATTTGTTAATAAGCCAATACAGGAGATAAAAGGGAACACCAAAAGTAATCAAGTAGTCCCAAAGGACAGAAAATACAGAATAAAGAGAACAATAATCAGGTAGAGTAAATAGAAAGCACATGAACCAAATCACGTTGACAATTATTTAAATATAAATGGATTAAACACTCCATTAAAAGGCAGAGATTGTCAGACTCTAAAAAAATGAAAACTGAAGACCTGACGGAACTGGCTATATTACTTTGGAAAAAGTAGACATCAGAGTGTGGAATATTGCCAGAGATAAGGAAGGACATTAAATAATAATAAAAGGGTCAATCAAGAAGACGTGTAGAACACTGCACACAAAGCAGCAGAACATAACTTCTTATAAGAGCACATGGAACATTCACCAAGATAGACCATATGGTGTGCCATAAAATATGTCTCAATAAATTTAAAAGGATTGAAACCAGACTATGTTTTTTGACCACAGTGGTATTAAATTAGAAATCAAAAACAGAAAGATATCTGGAAAATCCCTAGATATTTAGAAGTTAAACTGCACACTTCTAAATAGCCATAAGACAAAGAAGAAATCAGAAAGAAAACTGAAAAATATGTTAAACTAAATGAAAATTAGAATTCAAATATATTAAAAATTTATGGGATGATGTTAAATAGCATTTATAACAGTGACTCTCGAATTTTTCTTCTCAGGATCTCTTTGCACTCTTAAAAAATCCTGACAGTCATAGCAGGTTTGCTTATGTGCATAATATCTATCAGTATTTGCCACATAAGAAATTAAAACTGAGAATTTTTAAAAGATACTTAATTATTTTGTAAAATAAAATAATAAATCTGTTGTCTACTGACATAACTGAAATGCTTTTATAAAAACAACTATTTCTTGGGGCGCCTGGATGGCTCAGTTGGTTAAGTGTCTGCCTTTAGCTCGGGTCATGATCTCAGAGTCCTGGGATCGAGCCTCCAGCTCCCTGTCAAGGCCCCTGTCAAACCCCGTGTAGGGCTCTCTGCTCAGCAGAGAGTCTTCTTCTCCCTCTCCCTTTGCCCCTCACCCTACCAGTGACTTCTCTCTTCCTCTGTCTCTCTCAAATAAATAAATAAATAAAATCTTTAAAAAGAAACTATCTTCCAAAAATTGAGAATGGCATTATTTTACTTTTCACAAATTTCGTTAATGTCTTGCTTATTAGAAGACACCAGTTCCCACATCTACTTCTGCATTCAATCTGTTGCCATAGGCCATTTTAATTGAAGTATATAAAAAAAAAAATCCAGCCTCACAAAGATTTGTAGTTGGAAAAGGGAGGGCTATTTTTATAGTCTTTACAGATAATTGTGGATATTTTTCTTTGATAGCATGCCAGAACTTGAAAAATGGTAGTTCAGGCTTTTCTTACACTAGCTGCATTAAAATCCATTAACCTACTTTGCACTTCGAACGGATAATTTACCCATACATAATTTTGTTAAATTATACATTGGTCAGTTGGAAAATTTTGCTACACTGAATTAAGCAGCTGTTCTGAATGTTGATGCATCATATTAAATGCTATCAAAAATTCCATTTGTTAGTATCACTACCAATGCCATCACAAGAGAGAAGTTTTAAGCCCACCATGGCAGATAAAATTTTCCAAAATTCTAATATTCACTTGCAAATTCAAATGTTATCATCGGCAACAAAAAAAAATAGCAGTTGATTTTTTGAAATTACAAGTCCTCTCCATTACTTTTTGTGATAATGACTGCCAATTATGCACATTTTTTACCAGTTATTTTTTTCCCCAAGCGAAACTGGTGTTCTCTGAGAAAAGCAGCTAGTTCAGCTTGCAATTCAAACAATCACACAAGTGCCTTGCCTTGAGACAGCCATTGCCCTCAGTATGCAGAAGCAGTGTGTTACGTATGCTTCCCATTTCACCACAAAGAATATTAAAAAGGCTTGAACTAAGCACTAAGGAAGCAAGCAACCCAATTTAGAAAAAGACAACAGATTCAAACTGACATCTCACTAAAGGAAATGTACAGATGGCAAATAAAGCCTATTAAAAATGTTCAGCATTAAATGTCATCAGAGAAATTCAAATTAAAACAATACGAGACACCACTGCCCACTATTAGGATGGCTAATTGTCAATTGTTGGCAAACATACAGAGCAACAGAAACTAATGCGTGGTTTATATTGATGGGGATGGAAAACGTTAGAGCCACTCTGGAAGACAATTGGGCAGTTTCTCACAGAGCTGAACAGTTTTATCATACAACCCAGCAATCACATTTCTAGGTATTTACCCAACTGATTTGCAAACTTAGGTCTCCACAAAAACCTGATTATACGTGTTTATTACAGACTTATTTATAATCACCCAAACCTGGAAGCAACCAAGGTATTCTATGATAGGTGAATGAATAAACAAACCTTGGGACATGTGTGATAAAATGCAACACAAATTCATGTGAAAAATCCCTTCAGCAAATTAGTAGTAGAGGTAAAATCTACATGTAGGTTAGGTAAAAACTAACATTTAGTAGTGAAAGATGGAATGTTTCAACCTAAGATGGAGAGCAAGTCAAAGATGTCTGCTCTCACCAACTTCACTTCAACATTGTACTGGAAGTCCCAGATAAGGTAACAGTGCGAATAAAAAGAAATAAAAAGTATCCATATTGGAAAAGAGTAAGTAAAACAGTCTTCATTTGAAGAAGGCATAGATATGCACATAGAAAATCTCAAGGCATTGGGGTGCCTGGGTGGCTCAGCCATTGGACGTCTGCCTTCGGCTCGGGTCATGATCCTGGGGTCCTGGGATCGAGCCCCGCATTGGGCTCCCTGCTTGGCAGGAAGTCTGCTTCTCCCTCTCCCATTCCCTTGCTTGTGTTCCCTCTCTCACTGTCTCTCTCAGTCAAGTAAATAGATGGAATCTTTAAGAAAGGAAAAAAAAGAAAAAAAAAATCTCAAGGTATTTACAAAAAAAAACTACTATAACTAATAGGTGAATTTACCCAGGTCACAGGAAACAAGGTGAATAATCCAAAATCCATTGTGTCCTGAGTACTCCTGTTTTCATTCTTTTCCTCAGCAACTGAATTCCAATAAAACTGCAAGTCCACATGAGCCACACCCAAAACCACTTCCGTGTACCATGCTGGTTGCTGCCATTCCCTGCATGTGATTTACAGGCAAGCACCACCAGCATCCCTCCTCCAGGACCTAAGCCCTCGCTCACCCAGCACTGACGGGTCCCTCAGCTCTCAGCCAAGTCCCTCTCGGGGACTTCTTTTGGCTAAAGAAGCTTGCCTTGCCCAAGGTCAGGCCCCTTTGTGGAGACAACCTGCACCAGAGACCGGTTGATTCGCAAGCATGAAGTCCCAGCCTTCTCGCCCCACTATGCAACAACCTTGCGTGGCCATCGCAGCTCCAAAGCTCCCCAGGCTACTCATTGGCTGAAGCCTATATTGCAACTCATGTCAATTCACCCTCTCTCTCTGCCCCACGCTGATCCTGCTTTCTTCACTCCTCCGCAGGTGTGGCTCTTCAGGGTTCTCCCTGATAAACTTCCTGCCCGCATCTTCTATTCTGCCTCCCGGGGAATCCAAACATAGACTGTAAGCCAGGTGAAGGCAAAGAACAAAAATTGTGTGGCTTCCAGACCCCTTAAAATTCACAGTGAGCTCCCAATAAACACTTAGGATCACCTCATTCCTGAGCAGAGTGTGTGCCTGCGGGGTGTGCCCTGGGTCAGGAGTGATGCCAGAGGCAGTGCCTGGGGAGATGCGTAGAGCGGGGTTCCCCTGATCTATGACTGCCCCCCCCACAGGATGTAGGGCCCGGACAAATACATGTCTGTACCTTTGGCTAAGTTCCCCCTGACCTGAGTTTATTTTTATGGTAGAGCCAATGCAGAGCAAGGGCAGGTGGAGAGGATGGGAATTTCCAGCAGCAATTACAAGCTAGTTCACTTCACTCTTGCCAGTTCATTTTTTTCTCTCCCACTACACTACTAAACTAGTTTGTTTCATTCATGTTTTCATTGCACTGACACTTCTATGTCTTACACTTTGATGGGGACCTTGTGGCATCAAATAGATCGTTTTGTGGAGCTTTTAGTATTCTTTTACACACATGCATACGTGCTCATGTTGGGTTTCAAACACAGTGGGCACTTCCCGAATGCCGTGTCTCAATATGTACTTGACAAGCTGACTCGTGAAACATGAACAGCAGCTTGGGGATTCTCCAGGGCCTCTTCAGGAGTGAACCCTGCACTGTTTAACCAGAAAGATGTGCTTGTTTCTTTCCCGGGAATAGCAGGCTGTTTCCCTTTCCTGAGTACCTCCTGAAAATTGGGACTATGGATTCCCGAAGAGAACAGTAATAATCCGCCTAATGTCCCAAAGAAAAGCATATTCGTACAGTTGAGAAAGGCTTGCTGTGGAAGAGAAGAGACCAGAAAGTGCAACTTTTATCCATAGAAGTGACCGATTATGCTAGTTTTAGTTTTTAAAAAGGCTTTCTACGGGGCACCTGGGTGGCTCGGTTGGTTCAGCGTCGACTTTTGATTTTGGTTCAGGTCATGATCTCAGGGTCCTGGGATCAAGCCCCAGGTCAGGCTCTGAGCCCAGCAGAGAGTGCGCTTGAGAATTTCTCTCTGTCTCCCTCTGCCCCTCCCCCCATTCACACTTTGTATCTCTCGCTCTCAAATACATAAATCTTTTAAAAATCTTTTAAAAAAATAAAATGGCTTTCTACTAATTCCACCTGTATATGTAGTCAAAAAGGGAATACAATAACCTATTAGAAGGAGGTAAAATGCATATCATTACATCCTTATTGCAAAACGCCATCTGTTAAATTAGCATACTCAGTTGCTCAAAAGAATGGCCGAGAACACAATCATTAGCAACCTGATTCTTCGTGTCCTGTGAGATGCGGTCAGTTATCTGGGTGACCCTACCTCAGCTATATCAAGAGGGACCATGCTGGGTCTTGTCAGTAGTTACAAAATGAGGATTTTTATTGATAAAGGCAATTTATCAGTGGCACAAAACTAAGGTAGGAAACAAGGCCGAAGCTCAGACAACGTTAAAGTCCGTATAAGTCAGCAAATGAGGGATTTTCCAGCTGGAGAAATCTTACATCATACTTAAGAAAGCAAAAAGGCAAAACAAACTCTTGGCAATTAAACTCACTTTTAATATAATAAAGAGATTTGCTGAGCTACCATTTACATTTCTGGCTAATTATGCATCATGCCGTGGGTGTCACAAGATCATTTTAAAGCATTGTGCTTACCTCAGCAGTGTGGCAAATGCTTCCAAGCATCACCGTAGTCTTAACCTCTTAAAGGATATACAAAGTGAACTGTGTTTTCTCACATCGGGATTTATCCCCTTTTGACTATCCCCAGAGTTACATCAGCCTCATTATTTGGGGGATTGGGCTCTCGCAGAGCATAAAATAACCACAGCTTTGGAGATTAGACAAGCAGTTTTCTTATGAACAATGGGGAGAACAGCAGCAGATACTGGAAAATTCACCCAGTATGGGCTTTCACAAAGCTTTCCTTTCTTCTTGAAAATAACAACCCTCACCTCATTTTATACTTGAAGGTCATTTGCTAAAACATGGGATGTGGATTTAATGATCCAGTTTCTTAAAATAAACACGGGTGCTTAACAAATAGCATCCCGTGTGCTTACGGAGGGAGAAGAAATCTACAAACAGACACACAAAAGTAATGAAAATGTCACTGAAGGGATATAAACTGATTGTAAAGAAAAAATGCAAGTCCAAAATGTTCTATTACCTGACACACCTGGAATCAAAGCCATCATTTCTGTGGTGTGGTGGTCAAAGACGGCTTTCTTTCAAACTTTACACATAACACATAAAAGGGCTGGTTATGAAAAGGCCACAGGGCTGGAGCTGGGCATGCTATCCGGTTATATAATGCACGGAGAGGTAAGTGTGTGGGCATCTACACAGAACAGCTGCACCAAGACTTCCTCCTTTGAGACTCGGTCAGCCCTGTTCACCCGGGGCCTTGCAAGACTCAATCAGAACATTCATGGCGTCCAAAACAACACAAGGCAATCACTTGGGAAAAGACAATCAGGACTGTCAACCTTTCTCCTCTCCACACGGAAGAAATGCTAAGGGAGCATGGTTGATAATGGACTGTAGCCAGCAAGAGCTTTGCAAAGCCTCAGGGAAACCACAAACCATATCAGGCTCAGGTTCAGAATCTTGAAAGCTTATCTAAAGTCCTTCCCAACTTAGTGAGCTTTCAGAATAGAGCTGGAAGACTTGCACGATGGGACTGTCTTGGTGATAAATTTTAGTTATCCCTGCTTCTTATTAGTGCTAAATTTATTGATTAGACTGTCTCTTCTTAGAGCTTGTCAGTTTTCTCTGTAGATTCATAGTGCTGTGAGGCTTGCCTTCAAAACATTTCTTGCAGTTTGCACTGATAGGCTGATAGAAATTGGTGTAGTTATTTGACAAATATCTGCCCCCAGGTCAAAACAGAAGGTCCATGAGAGACAAGATTGTAATTATTCTCATTTTTCCTCATAATCCAGCTCCCAGAAAAGTCCCAGGCAGAGAATGAACTCTCCAGGGTGTGTGTTAAATAAATGGAAGTGAAAAGAAAAGGATTTGTGTTCGCATGTTCATATGTGTGTCCATGCGTGGGCACACACGTGCTCGTGCAATATATATTTCAGAACTGGAAAGGGAAACCCAAGAAGACATTTTCTGCACAAATTCATACCACATCTAATAAAACAAGATCCACGGACTCCTTATCTTCACACAAGGGCCTGATAAGCCTGTTTTCAAGAGCGCGCTCTGTGATAGCCAAAGAAGAGGGTTCTTGTGAAAAAAGAGCATGCCATTGCCACGTCTGGGCAGGCCTCTTTAGTGGGGATGAGCTGCTTCTTACCTTGGTCTCTTTGCCTTGTGAGTGGAAAAGAAGCAAAAGATGGTGAAAATATAAAATGAGAATGTATGATAAAAGAAAAGAGAAATGTTCTAATAAGACTCCTTAAAAACTAAAAGCTGGGGCCCCTGGGTGACTCAGTCAGTTAAGCGTCTGCCTTCATCTCAGGTCATGATCTCAGGGTCCTGGGATCAAGCCCCACATCAGGCTCCCTGCTCATCAGGGAGTCTGCTTCTCCCTTTCACTCTCAGTGCTCTCTCTCTCTCTCAAATAAATAAATATAACATTTTTTAAAAAAACCTAAAATCCAAGTTTTTTTCTCTTTCTGCATAGTCAACAAAATACTCAAAAAAGAACATTTCTCTCATAACAGCTGGACTTGGGATACGTGCAAAGTGTGTGTGCACGTGTGCCTGTGCACATGTGTAACAGCAACACTGACTCTCTGATACGATGTCAGCTAGTGAAGGGTCGGTTGCATAGGTTGACCACCATCGGCCCTCCAGTCTCTAAGTTAGAGACCAAACTCATGCTACCAATGCCCCATCTTTCATATGAGGACTGAGAAGGTTTGAACCAATATAGGGAGAATGATCTACTTGACCCTTTAACTCATCCAGGTCTCTGGCAGAATGATTTATTTTTTCTTTCACTGAAAGAGCTGAACTGGGGAGAAATGTTAAGGCTGACTTTTTTCTCAAAACACCTATCAAAATAGCTCTATTTGTTGGGGAGTATATGCATCTTAATATTTCCAGTTGCTGCACATCGCAAACCCTTTCTGTGTTGAGAGCTCAGAGAATGCAGGAATGTGCTTTACCAAGCACTTTCTCTTCAAATTTTAAATCCAGGCTTTGGGGTCCTTCACACTCAACTTAGCAGCAAACTTGTAAAATACATGCACAAAAAAGGGTTGGTTTGGCATCTCAGAAGTCCAAGGAGCTTTCTCAGTAAAGCCTCATTTCTTAGAAATAGGAAAAGTTGCTTTTCCAATAGTAACATGCAATGGCTCCAGAAAAAAAAAAAAAAGTGTTATTACAGGAAAATTATTACCCACATTATTTATGACAACAGTGAGGGGAAACAAGAACTAGAATCTTAGAGGGATTGAGCTTGGCGAGAATCTTTGATTTTAAAAACATTTTATTTTGGCAAATACTATCTTTTGGTGTCAATTTTGATATTTCTGAGAAGTAAATCATATCTTCCTAAAACAGCTAATCTCTTCTTAATTTAGAGAGATGAGCACCCATGCTTTGTCCCTCTACTTTGGCCAGTTTCTCAAACCGGTAACACACTGAAGGATACCAAAATGAAATGTTAATCTCCTTGAAACCTCTGACTTCTCTGTTTTGATAGACTAAGAGAATGTTATAGTGAGTAGAGGACTCTGAGATCTGATACCCAGAGATGTGAAGCGACTTGGCCAAGATCACACAGCAAAGAAATAGTGTGTATATTTCTAATCCAAGCCCCTTGCTCCTTCCATTTATTTTTTTTTATTTTTATTTTTTTTAGGTTTTGCTTTGCCATTCACTTTTTATTGAGTATAGACTCATTGACATTTATGACATTTAATCTTAGTTCTGTCAAAATTTCTCATTATTTTTTAATCTTCTACTGTATGGTCAGTGTTTCCTTGCTCTTTCCATTTAAATAAGCCACCCTCCCCACTCTACCCCACACATGAGTTTTCCATACAACTCACTTAATAGCCAGTTGCTACATGACAAATTAAACTAGACATGTAGGAAACCAAAATAAATACAATTTAAAAAGTATTTGGTTTTCAAAAGGAAAAGTTCCAGTGACCTGAAGATGAACATGTATGGATAATTGATTTCCCAACAGTGCAGGATAAATCTTATTTTTAAATCTTTTTTGCTTATGTATTTAATACTTGTGTTAGATATGTTTATTTTGTTAGTCTGTGTAGCTTTTGAAAGCAGTGAAGAATCTGGTGTCATATAAACAGAATGGAGTTCTACAAGAAGTTTGCACAAAGGAATAGAAAACAACATAGCGATAAAATGTTTATCGGTAATATTTTTGCATTCAACTCTACACCCCGTTCTCGTACTGTCTCATGCCTGGATGATCACAGCAACTTCTTGGTTAGTTCTCCTGAGTCTACTGTTTCATTTCTCAAATCTCTACTGAGCGTGCCTGAACTGGATGATGTTACTAAAATATCATTTTGAAGTCACTCCTCTGATAAATTAGAACAAAACTTCTCTCCACTTGTACAATAAAATTTAACTTCTTACCTGAGACTCCAAATATTCTACATGATACCCCTCTTCAACCATATCTTCCATCATTTCCTTGTATTCAACCTTCATTTGGTCCAAATCTACCTACCTGCCATTTCCTACACGTACTTTGAGAGTTGCTACCTCCGTACCTCCTTTGATGGCACCTGCTTCTATCACATCCGCCTGGCTCAAGTCTACTTATTCTTCAAGGATCTGTTTAAAAGTGACTTTCTTTGGTCTGGTTTCATAAACACAGAAAGCATACTGGTGATTGCCAAGGTGAGGGGTGGGGAGTAGGCAAAATAGGTAAAGGGGGTTAAAAGGTATAAACTTCATTGGAAAAGTGTCTGTTCATATCTTCTGCCCATTTTTTGATTTGTTTATTTGTTTCTTGTGTACTGAGTTTGAGAAGTTCTTTGCAGATCTTGGATACCAGTCTTTTATCTGTAGTGTCATTTGCAAATATCTTCTCCCATTTCATGAGCTGCCTCTTAGTTTTTTTGACTGTTTCCTTGGCTGTGCAGAAGCTTTTGACCTTGATGAAGTCCCACGAGTTCATTTTTTCTTTTGTTTCTCTTGCCTTTGGAGATGTGTCATGAAAAAAGTTGCTTTGGCTGATGTCATAGAGGTTGCTGCCTATGTTCTCCTCTAGGTTTTTGATGGATTCCTGTCTCACATGGAAGTCTTTCATCCATTTGGAGTTTATCTTTGTGTATGGTGTGAGACAGTGGTCAAGTTTCATCTTTTGCATGTAGCTGTCCAAATTTCCCAGCACCATTTATTGAAGAGACTGTCTTTTTTCCACTGGATGTTTTTTCCTGCTTTCCTGTCTCACATGGAAGTCTTTCATCCAGGGTCCATTTCTGGGTTCTCTATTCTGTTCCGTTGGTCTATGTATCTGTTTTTGTGCCAGTACCATGCTGTCTTTGTGATCTCAGCTTTGTAGTACAGCTTGAAATCTGGCAATGTGATGCCCTCAGCTTTGTTTTTCCTTTTCAACAATTCCTTGGTGATTCGGGGCCTTTTCTGAATCCGCACAAATTTAAGGGCTGTTTGTTCCAGTTCTTTGAAAATTGTCATTGGTATTTTGATTGGGATGGCATTGAAAGTGTAGATTGTTCTGGGTAGCATAGACATTAGCCATCAGGGAAATTCAAATCAAAACCACATTGAGATACCACGTTATGCCAGTTAGAATGGCAAAAATGGACAAGGCAGGAAACAACAAATGTTGGAGAGGATGTGGAGAAACAGGATCACTCCTACATTGTTGGTGGGAATGCAAGTTGGTACAGCCACTCTGGAAAACAGTGTGGAGGTCTCTTAAAAAGTTAAAAATTGAGCTACCCTATGATCCAGCGATTGCACTACTGGGTATTTACCCCAAAGATACAGACATAGTGAAGAGAAGGGCCATATGCACCCCAATGTTTATAGCAGCATTGTCCACAATAGCTAAATTGTGGAAGGAGCCGTGATGCCCTTCAACAGATGACTGGATTAAGAAGATGTGGTCCATATATACAATGGAATATTACTCAGCCATCAAAAAGAACGATTTCTCAACATTTGCTGCAACATGGACGGGAGTGGAGGACATAATGCTAAGCGAAATAAGTCAAGCAGAGGAAGACAATTATCATATGGATTCACTCATTTATGGAACATAAGAAGTAGGAAGATCGGTAGGAGAAGAAGGGGAAGAAGAAAGGGGGGTAAGCAGAAGGGGGAATGAAGCATGAGAGACTATGGACTCTGGGAAAAAAAAAACTGAGGGCTTCAGAGGTGAGGGGTGGAGGATTGGGATAGGCTGATGATGGGTAGTAAGGAGGGCACGTATTGCATGGTGCACTGGGTGTTATACACAAGTAATGAATCATGGAGCTTAACATTGAAAACTAGGGATGTACTGTTATGGTGAGTAACATAATATAATAAAAATTTTTTTTTAATTTTAAAAAAGGTATAAACTGATTTAAGAAAAGAGAAGGTCAAGAAGGAAAATGGAGAGTAAATATGACTTCAGCATATTAAAAGAAAAGTGACTTTCTTTGATTACTACCTTCAGCAATACTCTCTGTGTCCTCTGAGACCTTGCAGTCTTCATTTACACCACTTGTGTGTTTTAAAGAGCTGAATCTGTTCCAAGAACTGTGATAAGAGCTTTCCATGGATTATGTCATCCCATTCTCTCGACTGTGGGAGAAGGGTACTATATTATTCCTACTTGACAAGAGAGCAAACTGGTCTTCAAGAGGTTATTTGTCTAAGATCGCACAGCCAGTAAATGGCAGAAATCATAGCAGGCCTAATTGCCTTTATGTCCAAATGTGTATATATCAAAGTCATTGACTCTGCTTCATATTCATTGACGCTGCCACAGTCCAAGACACCACTGTCTCTGCCTGGGACTCTTGCCAGAATTCTCTACTCCCTGCTTCCTTTCCTGCCTCTTCATATTTCATTATCTACACTTGTGCTTTCCAATACAGTAGCCACTAGTCACATGGAGCTATTAAGCATTTGAAATGTGGCTAGTACATACTAGGTTTTGGAGACGTAACACCAAAAAAAGAAGTATGTAAAATACTTAATTGATCATTTTTTCTGCATTGTTTATTTTTCAGCTTTATTGAGGTATAACTGACACATATAATTGTAAGATATTTTAAGTGTACATGGTGATGATTTGATACATGAACACCTTGTGAAACTAGATACCTCCTGGCATCTGGTTAATTAACATATCTATTACCCCACAGACTTATTTGTTTACAGTTATTATTTTTTGGTGAGAACATGTAAGCTCTACTCTCTTAGCAAATTTCAGTGATAAAATGTGGTGTATCAACCATGGTTCCTGTGTTTGACATTATATCCTTGGACCTTACTCATCTTATAACTGAAAGTTTGTACTCTACCAATCTCTCCTAATTTCCACCACTCCCAAGTCCCTGGGAATCATGTTTCTAGTCTCTGTTTCTAAGAGTTTGACTTTTTTATTTTATTTTTTAGATTGTACATGTAAGTGATAGCTATGAATTATTTATCTTTCTCCTGCTAGACCATTTCACTTAGCCCACAAAGGGGCCTCCCTGAAGAACAAACATGACAGACAAACCTAGGTCCTTGATAATGTCATTGAACAACTGAATAACTCAATTTTAATTCTGTCTTCTCCAGTGTGATAATAAATTCCCCTTAGTGTTTGAATGGAGCATTGTTACTTGCAGTCAAAAGCGCCTTAGCTCCCATAATACACCTACTCTCTATTCCTTAATACATTCTCATTCCCACTTCATGATCTTTGCACTCTGGCGTCTGCTCTAGGCTCTCCATAGCTGGCTCCTTAGTTTCATTCTAATATTCCTTCCCTGATCAGTCTCTCTAAAGTAGCCACAGCTTCCCAGCCAGTCTTTATGTCATCTTGCTGTTTGTATTGTCTTCAGAGATCTTACTAGCATCTGATCTTGATTTTGTGATTACTTTTTAGCTTTCCTTCAATAAAATGTAAACCCCACAATTTGCCAGGCACAGAGAAGAGATTCAACAAATATTTGCTGAACAAACAAACTGAATTTGGGTAAAAGAAAGCAAATACATCACTTTTGCAGAAGAATCATTATTAACCTTTCTCATGGACAAGTGTAAACAAATAGTCTCTATTTGGATTTATTCATATACAAATTTGCATTAGAACCACATAGAATATATTGAGTATTTAAAGTTAGGTTTTTGGGCTAATCAGGGTATTGTTTTTAAAAAAGGATTTTATTTATTTATTTATTCAGAGAGAGCACAAGAGGGGAGAGGGGCAGAGAGAGAGGGAGAGAAAGAACCTCAAGCAGATCTCATGACCATGAGATCATGACCTGAGCTGAAATCAAGAGTCAGACACTTGACCGACTGAGCTACCCAGATACCCCAACCAGGGTATCATTTTTGCGAATTCCATCAAGAGTCAAGTTGCCTATTTAAGCTATATCCATATGAAACCACTGAGAAGTAAGAAGTTGGAAAATTCAGTTAAACCTTATGCTTCTGCATTTGAAGAGCGGTTAAACAGCATATTTGGATTCTTTTCCATGTGTTTGGTGAAAAATCTAATAGTTGCATCAGATATCTGATTTATTTTTATTATTTTGTCATAGTATTGTTATGTCCTATATTTGGAAACAAAACATCACAATACCACAGTGCTGTAGTAAAAGTATGATGAAGGTAGGTACAAGGTCCTAAAACAACCTAGAAGAAGGATGCATCAACTAAGAATTTGGAAGGGATTCATTGAAAGGTGATATAGAATCTTGTCTTAAAGGATGAATAAGTGACCATCCCTTAAACAAGGTGGAAGGAGGTCTGTTGGGTCTTTGTGTAAGTGATTTTCAGTCAATTCTTAATGATCAGCACACTTTCGTGCATGAAATTATGGGATTAATTTATACCTTTCAGATCTCAGTGATTTAGAATCCGTTATGCTAATTTATTGCCTGAGCTGTCTGGCAATCGGGCACACACTCCTTACTTTTCTGGTAGAAGTGTTAATAAAGAGCAAACAACTCAAGAGAAGACATTGAACAAGAGGAAGAAGAGAACCTGAGTTGCCTGGGACTTGAATAAACCTCCTTGGATCACCAGGAGTTGACCTGTTTCATTTGACTGTCAATGTCAATTAATAACATCTCTTCCCTGGATGCCTCCACAAAGCTTAGACCTGGGAACGGTGCCCAAACAGACCCCCTCTTCTCTTTTCTTGACAGTATTCTACAAAACCAAAATTCTTTCCATGTTTCGTCATAAAAGAAGGGTTATCAAACAAGTCAGAAGCACAAATGTGGCCATGGTAAATGGGAATCACGGGCAGCATCTCCCAGAACAGCAGTGAAATTTTGACTTAAAGTTTTCTCCCTGTTCTTAGAAAATTGTTATCTTTGCCTTGATAGCATCTCTGAAGCCTCAACTTTGATCTGGTGAAGCCATGAACTTTCAGCCAATATGGCTAAGCCTTCGGTATCTGGAGATTGGATGAGTGATTAAAAAAAAAATCAGGATGATTGACTACATTTAAAATTTCAATCCAGATTTTTAATTTTGTGCATATGGCTTTCTCTCAATTCTGGCTAATTATTCCTCCAACTGAAAAGGCCTCATCTAGACATTTTGGCCTCAGGCTGAGTCCATATCATGTTACTGTAGTGGGAGTGATCTATCTGATGATATAACCCATTTCTCACTCACTCATATCCTGTCTAATAAAGGTAAGATATGTGCAATTCACTAAACTACCAGCAAAAAGAAAGGAAATCTTACCCAAAAAATTGCTAATGATAATGAATATTTAAATGTCCACTATGTGTTGTAGTTTGACAAACAAGTCTTATATTAAAAAGGAATTAGAAGGGGCGCCTCGGTGGCTCAGTCATTAAGCGTCTGCCTTCGGCTCAGGGCGTGATCCCAGAGTTCTGGGATTGAGCCCCACGTCAGGCTCTGCCACTGGGAGCCTGCTTCTTCCTCTCCCACTCCCCCTGCTTGTGTTCCCTCTCTCGCTGGCTGTCTCTATCTCTGTCAAATAAATAAATAAAATCTTTAAAAATATAAATAAACAAACAAACAAATAAATAAATAAAAAGGAATTAGAAATATGACAAAGTTGCATGGTAACAGATAAAAGGATGATTGTAAAGGAATCAGAAAGATTTCCCATAAATATCAACTTTATTGATTACTTTCCATGAAGCTGTGTTTTGGTAATAAACAACTCTGAAATCTAAGTGACTTACAACTACAAAAGTGTATTTCTTGCTCATGTGACCTGTCATCTGTAGAGCAGTTTCTGTTTCGTGTGTCTTCCTCATTCTAGGATCTGGGCTAAAGAAGTGACGCCATCTGGTACATTACATTCTGAGAGAGGAAAGAATGATGGTGAAACTACAGTACTCTAAAGTTTCATCTGGGAGATGGTGCACATCACCTCTGCTTATATTCTGTTGGCCAAATCAAGTCATATGGCCAAACAGGTTATCACCGGGGCATGAAATATAACCTACCACAGAAAGGGTACCAGGGAAGGAACCTGCATGGATGGGTCTCATGAATAGGGGAGGAGAGGCAGCACATCCTTGGGACCAATAATACACTCTATTGCACAGCTCTTTCCATTAAACCATAGGGTAGTACCCTTCCTTTGTGAACATCTTTACATCCAGAAAAATGGGAAAATAAAATAACAACTTTTTATCACTTGGTGATGACTTTGGTAATGTGTATACAGGAAAACAACTTCCTTAAATTCAGTTCAATTTTTGAGTTAAATGTATTATAAGGTTGAAACACAAGATTATTGGTTTCACTGAGCTTTTCAGTTTTTAGCCATCGAACAAGTTAGCACTGGGCTTGAGTATGTAAGTCATGCTGACTCTGAGCCTAATTCCATGAAAAAGAATGCTAAGTGTCATATTTAATTATACATCCTTCTAGGGTTCTGAATCTGAAGAACTTTTGAAATACAATATTTTGGGGAGCCTCTTATAGTACTTATTTAAAAATATTTGCCTGAGAAGGACATAGACTTCACTAAACGGACAAAGATGGACAAAAACAGTGAAGATTCTCTACTTGATTTATGACTTTATGTTTTTCCTTCTTTCATTTCCTTTTTGGATTTACTCTCTCTTATTAAATTATAAAATGAAATATGAACTATATCTTTCTTCTTTTCCTATATCCTTCTTTTTCTAGGTCAGTTAACATCCCTTTGGCAGTAAATAATAAAAACATAAAAGGCTATCTGTCTTGGGCAATAAAGTATGTTTTTCATCTCACCTAGCATTTAGTGCTAAGGTGAGGACTACATAATTTGGTGCTCAAAGACAATACCGAGGATTCAGTTTCTTTCTATCTTTTTATACTGAAATCTTCAGCACGTCAACTTTGTTCTTTGGCACTTCCAAATGTCAAAACCAGGCACTGCAATGTGTAAAGATAGTTTCATCCTTTTATCGTTTTTACTTTAACTTAGAAGTAAAGGAAACCTGTATCTGGGTGGCTCAGTCAGGCGTGTGCCTTTGGCTCAGGTCATGATCCCAGTGTCTTAGGATCGAGTCCCATATCAGGTTCCCTACTCAGCAGGAAGTCTGCCTCTCCCTCTCCCATTTCCCCTCCCCCCTGCTCATGTGCAGTCTCTCTCAAATGAATACATAAATTAAAAAAAAAAAAAAAAGAAGTGAAAGAAGTAAAGGAGCCCTTTCCCGGATACCCTCCAGAATACTATCCCTGTGTCTCCTCGGCCAGAGTTTTATCTCTGACCCGTACTCATATTGAGATCAATTATTATTGGTATATCCAATTTTGCTTTACTCCTTGACCTGAAGAGAGAGTCATTGTGCGTCTAATGGGAAAGGGGTAGTTTCCCAAGTAAAACATGGGGTGAGGGTGGGGGATTGGAGGGCTTTATCAACAGGAAAAAATGGGATTAAGGTTACTGGCTGAACCACCATGTCTGCTGTGCCCAAAGAGAAGATTTTCAAACATTCCAAATAAAGAGTAGAATTGAAGAAATCATGTATATAATTCGAACTGTAACAATCCTGAAGTATCGGCATCATTAAAGTAAAAACAAAGTTTGGAAAACAGTAACGATACCTAGCTGGTGAATCACTTCATTTTACTATCACAAACCTGGTACCACACAAATATTTTTCTAAGCAAGAACAGAGAGTGTACTCCTTCTTTCTTTATTTATATTCCACTTAGGCCCCAAAAGGACTGGAGCAGGCTCATTTAACTTTGAACAAGGGTGGGCAGACAATCTCCTTAATAATGAAACTAAATAAAATGGAGCAATATTGACACTATTTTTTAAACATTCTTTTAGTTTCTTTTACATAACCTTCCCGAATAACAGACTCAGACATGTATGAAACCGAGACGATAAAAAAAGACTACTTCAGACTTATAAACTGTCACATCAGCATTCTGTGTTCCTGTGGATAGAATGAAAAATAAGTAAATAAAAGTAGAATTTTACTAACATTCTTTCTTCTAGCTGTATAAAGTGTCTTAAACCTTGTATGTGAATATTAGTACATCAAGACCAGCGTACAGGACGAACTTGAATATTTGGATTGATTGGAACCAGACTGAATGTTGTTTTATTCAATTCTGTGCAATATGTCCTGGTCATACGCAACATTCACCACACCGTGCGAGATACTAGGAATACAAACCTGATCAAGCCAAGACATAAGAAGAAAACAAATGCATCTCCATATATAATGTGCCAGACTGCGATAAGTACTATACTGGAGGTAAATTAGAAAGTGATTCTGGAGTGCTCAGGAAAGACTGGTTGCTTAGACTGAGGAAGAACGGTGCAATGTGAACTACTCCAGAAAGATAACAAACATGTCCTTGAAGGAAAAGCAAACTATTGCTTGGCAGGAAAAAAAAAAAGGGTATTTCATGCCAAGCAAAGGCATAAGCAATGGCAAGTTTGGTGGTGTTGCAGCTATGACTCATTGGTCAGTCCTGGGGTGAGTCACATTCAGAGGAGGGTGCTAGGAGGAGCAAGTTTCATCTTGACTTACAGCTCTTAAAGCGCATTAGAGGAGCTCTAAGTGCTTGTCCACAGCATCTCTTGTCAAGACCCTCTGGGTTGCCCAGTTCTCAAGCTCCCTACAACTTGAAGCTCCCACTCTCTTACTTGAAAACAATTCTGTCTCCATCATCCGTCCCACCCTGTTCTCACTGACCCGTTTTCTCCATCCTTTCTTACTCCAAGCCCTGTGAATGTTGACCCTCTTTAGCTCTGGTTCCTTTTCTCCTGAGACCTAATTCAGGTGACTTGGACATTTCTCTTCATCCCCCTTTCTTCCAACCACTTTGATGCACTTGTTTATTACCCTACTTCCCAACTCTGCATTCCAAAAATTCAGAAACAGAATAATCCTCCACAATTAGAGGAAAGAAGTGATAGTATGTCTCTTCTCTGCAAGAAGGGTGTGGACTCCCACAAATTAAACCTTTTGTCCCATCACATAAGGAAGCCTAAAAATACCAAGCACCACCAAGCAGTACAGGGAGAAGGAAACCTGGAAATGAGATTTGGAAATTGTTTTGGGGCCAAGCTGTGAAGAGTCTGAGTCTAAAGCTGGCACCACACTTCTGAGAAAGTGAACAACCTCTTAGATCTGTGTTTTAGAGAAGTAATGTCATGGCTGCGTGGAGTTCAGGGAAGCAATAATTTCCAACACCCATCCTTCTGGGTTTCTCTATAGGGCATAACTCCCCCAGCAGATGGGCTTCTTCACTAACGAAGGATGGCCTTGTTAACTTTTCCAAGCACTTAAAATAAAGGGTCAAGGAGTTAGGTTTCAACGAAGTTCTCCACTCTCACTTCCTGGCCTCTCTCTCAGACTTCTAGTAATGAAAAGAAGTATAGAATACAGTTCCTTCCCATACAATCTTACTTTCATAATGTAGAATAAAACGTGGTCAATGAATGGTTCTATCAGCTCTTGGCTCTATCATCCTAGGCAGATTACTTAATTTCTCTGGACCTTAAATACATATGGTAAAACACCTGGAATAGTTCTGGTCAGAAAGGTTTTGGTCAACCAATATGTTTTTCCTTACTTCTGCCTTTCTTGCAGTGCTGAACTGCAGGTATGCGTTACCTGGCACCGTGACTCGAGGGCACCAAAAAGAGCCAGGATTCACGGACCCTAACTGTTTGTCTCCCTACCAGGTTCTGGTCTCCACCAAGCACTTGTCTTTGGTGTCCCTTAGGAAAGAATAGCCTTTCTCAGATAGTACAGAAGTCTTCATATGGAAGGGAGGACTGTCCTAGAGGCATGAGGGATATAAATTTCTACTGCTTCTCCTGAGAACAAAACAAAGTCATTGACTAATGAAAAACATCCTATCGGTAATTTTTTATGTCTTTGGATGGATACTACTTAATTCACAAAGAATGTCTCAATAATAATAAAAATAAATAATTTTAATGTACTCTCATTTTCTCAGGCTTCTCCCACCCCTCTGTCTGAAGCCAACTATCTGGTCTTCCTATCAATATCCCTGTTCTTTGGGTATTGCTACACTTGGTTGCTTAGTTCCAGTCTCTGAGGATCCAGTTCCATGTTAATATATTAGTAGGAGATAATTACTCAGTGCTACCCCCCCTACATAGCATAATTGCATTTCCAATCAAAACTTCTGAAGACACAACACCTGTTTTATTCCAAAGGACTACTCTCCTGACCAATTCTCAGGCAATGCAACAGGTGAAATGATAAGAGCATAAAAGGTTCTGGGACAGGGAAACTTTGTAATCATATTTATACAAGAAACACTTCCTAAGCAGGGTCTGTTCTGATTTGAGGATTTCTAGAAACATAAATATTAGAAGCATAGGAGAACTTAGAAATCTTGTCCAACTTCCTCACTTTCCAAATAAGGAAACCTAGATCCCCAGGTGAAGTCACTGGGATCTCAACAGAAATCTCTTAGCTCGGAAGGCCACCTTTTTTGACCATTACTAGGATTCTTCATCTTCGCTTTCTAATATGAACTCTCAATTCTGAGATATCCAAAGCAATTTCACACACAGTGGCTGCATAGTAAATGTTTTTTGATGATGCCTGAAAATACAAAATAGCAAAAAATATTCTTATTTCAGAAAAGTAACAAGCTCTACCATTCAGAGAATGATCACTGAGAATTTGCAAGTAGTGCCCCCAACATTGTCCTAAAAGCAAAAATCATTAGGCAATCTACGCCGTGCAAACATTTACACTGGCTATACTTTGGGTTAGTCTGCTGTTTAATCATCAGGCATTCTGATGGCTAAAAAAATGAGTCATTCTCACATAACGGTTGGGTATTGGTGAACGTTGGTGTGTGTGCACAGACATCACTGAACATGGATATGGAACCAGGGTATATGCCAGTGTATCCATGATAAATGAAATGGTGGGATAAAGGCTTGGAGAGCTTACCTGCACTCCATGTGGGACGTGTGAGAAACAATAGAAAACCTCCCTCATCACCCCATCGGGAAGTAAAGATAAGTTACAGTAGCTGACAGCGTCTTGAGTTGTGGGGACTCGGCTTCCCCTTGGAATGGGAATTACGTGAATTCCATGAGAGGAGAAACCCGGCTCCTGCTTGCTGAGTTATTTTAACGCTCTCAGAAGGAGTCTCCTGGTCTCTCTTGCTGTTAATTACGTACACTGTGCAGCAGCTTAATCTAAGTATGACTCTCCAGTGGTTGCATGATAAGACATTCTCAGGTCCGCTTTTTTAGTTCCCTTTTTCCTAGGCTTCTTTGCCTCAACTCTCCTTCAGAAGTTACACTCAGAAAGCTTAGTAACAATTGGAATCTAACTACATTCTAACATAACACTTACATTCGTGCTTCTGTTCACACTGTAAAAGGTAATCTTTGAATGGTTTAAGCATCTGGATTCTATTACGGCAAAGTATAGCACTTAAAATGGAAGAGACTTTTTACATTTGCGTGGAATTCAGGCAGCTGCCTGAGCCACCCTTGGGCCTAGTTGTTTCAAAGAGATTTGCAACAGGCTTAAGTCAGAAATGATAAAATTGTCAAAAAAACTCTGGAATGCCTTTTGGAAGGCAGCTAAAAAAATAAAACCAAACCAAACCTCCAAAAGGAAAAAGGAAGAGATTTCTGCCTGCAAATTTTTAATAATGCAGTTTATTGGGTCAAATACTGAAACTCCAAATAGTGGCTGCTGTGCATATCCAAGAAAAGTTTCCACTTTTTCCTTCTCAAATATAACACTGGTTTTACAGTCCTGCAGATTACAAATCACATGGGTTTTTTTTTTTTTTCGTAGGGATATTAGATTTTTCTTCCATTTGTCCTATTTTATTTAAATAGTCCAAACCTCTGTGGTTTGGTCATTAAAATCCAGTTGGCAGAAAAAGGCTGAATCTTTATGTTTTCCAGCTGCGTTCCTACCAGCTACACACAAGCATTATTAGCCATATGACCATGTTTACATCAGCCATGAGTGAGGGTGTCTCATGACCCATCGAGCAGCACACAGACATGTGGGGTGCTTGAGGCTCATGGTCTCTCTGCAAAAGGAGAAGGCAAAAACTTCCAAAGAATGATATTGAGAAGTAGTTGCCCAAATTAAGTGATGCTAACCTTATCTCTGGTGTGCCCCCCTCTAATTTAGACAAGGCAAGGCGCAGGGAATACACTGTAGGCAAATAAAAAGATCTGGTAGGGCGGAAGAAGCAGATCAACGAGAACAAACACTCAAGTCACGACAGTGAGAAAGATGGGAGAAAAGAGTTTGGTTCGTGTAGTAGACGTTCGTTCTTTCAGAAAAGTACATTTGACCCAAAAATATTTTTTACAGAAATAGAAAAATCCACCCTAAAACTCATAGGGAAAATCAAGAGACCCCAAATAACCAAAACAATCTTTATTTTTTTGTCTTCTTTCTTTTTTTTATTTTTAAAAATAATTTTTATTATGTTCCGTTAGCCGCTGTATAGTGCATCATTAGTTTTTGATGTAGTGTTCAATGAGGCATTAGTTGCATGGAACACCCAGTGCTCAACACCAAACGTGCCCTTCTTGATACCCATCACCTGACTACCCTAGCTCCCCACCCCCCCTCCCCTCTGAAACCCTCAGATTGTTTCCCAGAGTCCATAGTCTCTCATGGTTTTTCTCCCTCTCTGATTTCTCCCTCTTCAGTTCTCCCTCCCTTCCCCTATGGTTCTCTGTGCTATTCCTTATGTTCCACATATGAATGAAACCAAAACAGTCTTTAAAAAGAAGAACTGATGGGGCGCCTGGGTGGCACAGCGGTTAAGCGTCTGCCTTCGGCTCAGGGCGTGATCCTGGCGTTATGGGATCGAGCCCCACATCAGGCTCCTTTGCTATGAGCCTGCTTTCTTCCTCTCCCACTCCTCCTGCTTGTGTTCCCTCTCTCGCTGGCTGTATCTATCTCTGTCGAATAAATAAATAAAATCTTTAAAAAAAAAAAAAAAAAAAAAAAAAGAAGAACTGAATTGGAGGTCTCTCCCTTCCTGATTTCAAAACTTGCTATAAACTAAAGTAAGAAAAAACAGTGTGGTACTGGCATAAAGACAGCCTTCACATATATGGTCAAATGATTTTTGACAAGGGTGTTAAGACAGTCTTGAAATTCAATGAGAAAAGGACAGTCTTTTCAACAAATTGTGTGGGAAACTGGATTATGCACTTGCAGAAGAATGAAATTGGACCCTTACCATATACTACATAAAAAATTAACTCAAAGTGGATCACAGACCAAAATGTAAGAACAAAAACTACAAACCCTTGCAAAGAAATATAGGGAAAAAGATTTATGATGTTGGATTTGGTGATTATTTCTTGGATATGACACCAAAAAGAAAAATAGATAAAATGGACTACATCAAAATTAAGACCTTCTGTGCATCAATGGAAACTATCAACAGAATGAAAGGGTAACCCTCAGAATAGGACAGAATATTTGCAAGACATATATCTAATAAGGGGCTATTATCCCGAATATATAAAGAACTTCACAACTCAACAACAATAACCCAGGTTAAAAATGTGCAAAGGACTTGAATAGACATTTCCCCAAAGAAGATAAACAAATGACCAATAAGCATATGAAGAAGTGCTCAACATTACTGATCATTAGGAAAATGCATATCAAAACCACAATAGCATACCACTTTGTACCCACTAGGATGACTAGAATTGTCATCATATGGTAACACAGAACTACCGTATGATCCAGCAATTCTACTTCTGGGTATATACTCAAAACAATTGGAAGGGACTCAAACATTTGTATACCCATTTTCATAGTGGAATCATTCACAGTTGCCTAAAGGTGGAAGCAACCAAAATGTTCATCAGTGGATGAATGGGTAGGAAAATGTGGTACTTACAGATGATGAAATATTATTCAGCCTGAAAAGGGAAGGAAATTCTGTCATGCTCTATGACATGGATGAACTTTGAGGATGTTATACTAAGTGAAATAAGCCAGTCATAAAAGGAAAAAATACTGTATGATTCTATTTACATGAAGTACCTAGAGCAGTCAAATTCATAGAGACAGGAAGTAGAATGATAGTTGTCAGTGTTCGTGAGTAAGGAGTTTCAGTTTTGAAGGAAGAAGAAAGTTCTATAGAT
Source organism: Ailuropoda melanoleuca (assembly GCF_002007445.2). Lineage (NCBI taxonomy): Eukaryota > Metazoa > Chordata > Mammalia > Carnivora > Ursidae > Ailuropoda > Ailuropoda melanoleuca. The sequence goes on from NC_048225.1 coordinate 116,848,691, forward strand.
TGTTGGTGGTGATATCTGCACAAAAATATGAACATACTTAATGTCATTGAACTGTACATTTAAAAGTAGTTAAAATGGTAAATCTTATATTGTTAGGTATATTTTATCACAATAAGAATGTATATTTGCATGATTTTAAAGGCTCTCCAGATATCTCCAACTGAACAGAAAAGACAGATTTTCCTATAGAAATAAAAGCTGGAGGCTGCCTCTTCTTCATTCAGTGTATAGTTGAACCCATACAACAGATATTTCCCTGAGATACTCATTGTAAATTAATTTATTGTAAATCGGATTTTATAGTAGTAGTTTTTCTTTTTATTTAAAAAACACCCTGCAAAGTAAAAATTTTAATGGCTCAGATCATCACCTCTCAATCTCCATTACAGATTTATGTTTTTGCATATAATGTTTCCAAACTCAAAGACACCTAGCTTCCAAAAGGGATGAACCACAGATTGGCAACCATTTTCTGTAAAGGGCCCAAGAGTGAATATTTCAGCTGTGCTAACCATATGGTCTCTGTCTTAACTATTCAACTCTGTCATTGGAGCAAAAAAGCTGAAATAAACAATACATAAACTGATGATGATAAGTGCGCTCCAGTAAAACTTTCTTTACAAAAACAAGTGGTGAGGAGGATTTGGCCATAGTTTGCTGACCAAGTATAATCTCTGGTTCATGCTAGAGGCTCTAAAAAACTTCTCAAGGGAAGTGATAACTGAATGGAGTCAGAAAGGACTAGGAAATGAGGAAATGTTATTCAGGCAAAGGTGGTGGAGGGAGTGGGGATAAGAGTTAAAAGTACAAAAGAATGGGGAAACGGGATTCTCGGACAGAGAAAGCTTCTGATGTGAAGAACTGGAAGTAAATGGTGCCTGGCACCTTTGAGGAAGCATACTGCTGCTCCTGGGACTCATGAAGGGCATGGTGAGAGACGAGATGGTGGAGTCAGAACCCTTAAGAGTATATGCAAGGGCCTTTCAGCCAACTGAGACCGGAGGGTTATAAGGGCTAAGGGGGCGTTGGGGGCGGTAAAGCTGGACAGTGTTTTAAATTAAAACTTTGAAAGAGTTTTTGAAGATTAAACAAATGTAATAAGCAGTTCTGACAAACCAATGTCCAGTGAGCCACCTTGTCAAAAATGAGGTCTACCATTAAATATTGATCTGTTGAGGGAAAACACAAATTCTTAATTCCAACCATATCCATTTTTGCTTGGAGGCCAGCTAGCAACATAGAACACATTTCATTTTAATATCCCAGTATATATAGTATGTATTATATAGTCTGTATGTCTGTTCTATACTTTAAGACTGACTATAACATTTGCCAGTAAATGACATAAGTTCTTCTGCAAAAAATGTCATGGGGGACATTTTGGTGATTTTCTTTAACCTCTAAATCACTATTCTTCAAATTTTTGATCAATTCTCAGCAATGCAACTGCCTCAGCTTGATTGCTGAGTTACCTTAGACAAAGGGTAGGGTAGCAAGATATAACCCTCAGGTTATAGTCCAACCTGGATATGAGGGAGAGAACATGGGGAAGTGCAGAGACTCCTAGAGCAGGCTGCTTCTCCACCTCTGACCAGACGATCACTGTCCCAGTGTAGAGAAAAGCAAACTGTCTGTTCACTTGCCTGGGATACTCAATCACCTTTTGGCAAGGCTTCAAGTATTTTTTGCTGTGATTAACTGTAAAGGGGGCATGGGATTTCACGGTTTGAAACTACAAGCTTAAGGATGTTCTTGGTTGGCTCAAGAGTGACTCTGTTGGGTCTCAGGAAATGTGTCATCAAAGTTACTGTCAGGAGTTCCAGGACAGGACTACATTTTTGTTCCTACATTACTCCACCCTCTGTGTTGTTAATTCTACAGCTTCAAAAGGAAGAAAAAATATATATATATATATATAAAGAAGATAAATATATCTTTGGTGGGTGGGGTGAGAAGTCTCTTTGAATTCCTGTTTATTGTTTGTTTAGACACATAAGCATCTGAGACTAGATTAGTGGAAGTGTGTACCATCTAAATCAGAAAACATTTCATGCGTGTCAGTTGTGTCAGGGTGCTATGTTCCCTGAAAAGACTCACTGTTAATTTTTAAAAGAGTTTGGGAGATAGGGAAGAATGCCCATGCCCACAAGATTCAGAGAACAGTCACCACACGGTGAAAAAGAGGTAGGGAGGGGCTGGACAGGGAGTAACTGGCTGGTGACCATCCCAGAGCCCATGGCAGTAGAAGGTGTGTGTGGGTGGGTGCCAAGAACGGCACCAAAACTGTGCCAAAAATGTTGCCTACATTATTTACTTAATCTTCATGAAAATTCTGGGGTATAGTTATCCTTTTTAGCCTTCTGGGTTTGGTTTTGTTTTGTTTTGTTTTGTTTTGTTTTGTTTTTTGAGAGAGAGAGAGCAAGGGGAGGGGCAGAGGGAGGGGGAAAAAAAGTCTCAAGCAGACTCCACACCCAGTGCAGAGTCCAAAGCAGGGCTCGATCTCACGACCCTGAGATCATGACCTGAGCCGAAATCAAGAGTTGGATTCTTAACCAACTGAGCCATCCAGGTGTCCCTAGTCGTCCTTTATAAATGAGGAAATCAAAGCCCAGAGGAGTTCATGTTTCAGTTTGGGTCCTCCAAGAAGCAGAAGCTGAGATAAGTTTAGATGTGTAAGATATTTATTGTGGAAATGCTCCTGAAAAATAACAAGAAAAGAGCAGAAGCAGGCATGGAGAATCTTTAGCTCATAAGGCAGGATGGATAGTGAGAAAAGAGAGAAGAAAGGCAGGACCGGGTAGGAAGAACTCGAACTACAACATAGTTCTGAAAGTTTCTGCCAGGCCAATGGGGCACCCCACGTAAACCTACTAACTGGAAGATTCCTGGGTCCGGCACCATCATCCCTGTCATGTACAGTTATTGGCTGGGAGCACGCTGAGGGAGGTGCACCTTCAGCACCAGCATGGTCTTGGGGCCAAAGATGTGGTATCTGGAGGCGGCCAGCCAACTATACCTACCCTGCAACAGGTTCTCTCGGAAGAGGTCTACACGGACATCCCCATGATGTCTGTGTGAGGACATGCAGATCACAAGAAATGGAACTAAGGCTTAATCATAGGCTGCCTGAGCCTTCACTCAATAAGCATTACACTTCAGCATGAAATCTTTCTGGAAAAGGTCAAAGAAATCAAAAATCAATACTTTTATATTTTATACAGCATTTGACACCGTATTTACTATACATCAGGTTTGGCAAACATTTCTTTTAAAGGGCCAAATGGTAAATGTTTTAGGCTTTGAAGGCATATAGGGTCTCCATCACAACTACCCAGCTTTGCTATTATAGGGAGAAAACTAATGGGAGGGGCTGTGTTCCAATAAAACTTTATTGACAAATTTGGCTTAATGGCCATAATTTGCCAACCTCAGCTTTCTATGACAAAAAACAGAAGTCAAATCAAAAAGAAAACAAAGGGTAGGAAGCTGAAGAAGATTAAGACACGAGGCTCACAACTATCAGCTTGTTTCCTTCACAACATGTTTTTGGCTGTTATGTACACTCACATACAGTCTCTATTTCCTAGCCGAAAGGAAATGAAGATAAAGACTCCTAATGAAGACAAAACAGAAAACGTCCTTTTCATATTCCTGACATATTCTTTCCCGGGCCAGGAAAATAGCCAGAGTGGGCTTTGGGTGACTTAGGGACATGGATTGTGCAGAACACTCACACTGGGGTGACTGTAAGGGACGGATGCAAATCATGAAGTAAGAGGGAACCTTTACGAAGGTATTTGAGGAGGACTAAGTACTCTGTCTGAAATTGGTATAGAGATCATTCACTCATTCATTCATTCATTCATTCGTTCGTTTGTTTAAATACTAATGAAAGGAGGGATAATCAGAAGGGAGAATGAAGCATGAGAGACTATGGACTCTGAGAAACAAACTTAGGGCTTCAGAGGGGAGGGCGGTGGGGGAATGGGATAGGCTGGTGATGGGTAGTAAGGAGGGCACGTATTGCATGGTGCACTGGGTGTTATATGCAACTAATGAATCATCGAACTTTACATCAAAAACCAGGGATGTACTGTATGGCGACTAATATAATATAATAAAAAATATTATTATAATAAAAAATAAATAAATAAATACTAATGAAGCCCCACTTTAATCTTGACTCTGTGTGGACGCTAGAAATGCCAAAAAGACTAAACATGGCCCCTGCCAGTGGTGAGTTCATAGCTCAATGGGGGAGAAGAAAATACAGTACAATCGGAGTTTAATATAAGAAGGCACATGGCTTCTATGAATCCATTTCTTAGATGGCCCTCTTCCAGGTGCTGTTCTGAGCCCTGGGACAGGGTAAACAGTCCTAGCTTCCACCAGCTTGGCCAGGAATGGATTTTTAGATCACCTTTCCTTTCTGCCTGTACTGTCCTGGCCCAGGAGGAGCCTGTTGCTGAGTTGGGACTGATGCACAGAAGAGACACTGGAAAGAAGGCGGGTAGTCTGCACACCGGTGATCTGATTCACAATTTTGCAGAAGGTTGTCTTAACTGGATGGAGAACCTGACTTTACGTGGTACGTATTCCCTTCAAAGGGAAGGCAAGATTCAGGAAAGCAGCTGGAAAGCCATAACCTGTTGCCAGACCCCTTCGGATGGATGGCCACTCCTCATGACGGGGGCTCAGGCTTGTGGTAAGGGAAAGCTTTTCCTCATTTTGGACTGTATCAAGTTGCCTTCAGTAAAAACAAGAAAATATGTACTTAAAACTACTAACCACTTCACTCCACGTAATGCTTAAATAACCAGTCACACATAAAACTGTATATGCAACTAAATTTCATTTTAAAAACATGATTATGTAGCTGGATGTTTACATCCAACTGCACATCAGAGAAATAGAAGATATGCACATGAGAAAATAGATTTTTTTAATGTGGCCAACTCTAAACAAACATGGCACAAAAATGCATAATTCAGTGCAATACTTTTGCTGTCCAAATCACATGTTGCATCTAGATAATAGTAATGTGAAACATTGGTTAAGAAAAAAACAGTAAATCACATATTTTTCTTAAATTTTGTATCCGAAAGCCCATCTGTACTGTTGACTAAATTAAACAACAACACAACAGTCCTTGGTCCCATATAAACTGAGTCTCAATCTCGACTGTCATACTATTGCTTTCTAATCTAGGAAAATTTTGGATTACAAACTATTCCCACTAATGCGTATTCACCTGCCTTTAAAGAATATATACTTCCGGGGCGCCTGGGTGGCACAGCGGTTAAGCGTCTGCCTTCGGCTCAGGGCGTGATCCCGGCGTTATGGGTTCGAGCCCCACATCAGGCTCCTCTGCTATGAGCCTGCTTCTTCCTCTCCCACTCCCCCTGCTTGTGTTCCCTCTCTCGCTAGCTGTCTCTATCTCTGTCAAATNAAAAAAAAAAAAAAAATTTAAAAAAAAAAAAAAAAAAAAAAAAAAAAAAAAAAAAAAGAATATATACTTCCTCGCTTTAGACTCTACCCAAAACTCGAACCAAAACCATAGGTAATTTGAGCTGCGATTTCAAAGTTCTGAAAGTGGAATGCAAGAAATTGTATTTGGAATTATGATAAATGAGAAATGCAACTTGTATTTATGACACTTTAATTTGGGGGGGGCTGGTCATCGTGTTCCCCAGTTCAGATGCATTACTGTGCATACTACTGTAGGTCAATATGCTTTAGGTGGTGTTCTCAACTCAGAAAAATGCACAGGACACATCTCTGATGGAGTTCTTGGCAAGTCACTTGATTACATTCCCTGATATTCAACAGATGGCTTTAACCCACATGGCAAACAGATCCACTCAGTCAGTAGTTCACCATAACATTAAATTGAAACTAACATAAGGACCCATGCATAACATTTAATAGAAACACAAAGAATTATAAATGGCATAACTCCAGAGTTTATTACTGCCCAGTCAATTTTTGTGGTAGCATATATTCCACTGACCAAATCAACGTGTATTTAATGTCATATTCTCTCTTACTCCTTGGCACAATAAGCCAGTGGAATATTCCACATGAGCTTGATTTAGAATAGATATAGCAGCAGACAGACCCTGTGGCTTTGGATATTAGTAAGAAGAGACATGATTTATGATGTCATTCCTGTTTACATATGATACATTTTCTGTTAGGACTACAGCATTTTCTTCAAGTAGAAAGGCTTCTTGAGTTGGTATCTTACCACCCCCTCCTCTTCCCTGACAACCTTCCCCTCCTCCTCCCCACTGGTTCCCTCTCCTTCACAGCCTACACATCTTACACAAGCAAATTTCACTTGAAAACTAACAAAAACTTTATGAAGTGAGACCAGAGTTATAAATGGAAACATCTATCTTTGTCCTTACCGATGACTCCAGAACTTGTTTGTGATTAATTTATGGAAAAGGTAGAAGAAAGTAAAACAGATGGGAAAGTGCTAGAGAAATCTTCCTTAGAGTGCCATTACTCCAATGGCAAAGCTTCTAATAGATAAAAAAAATTTAAGACCTGATGCTCTTGCCAATTTTTAAAATTCTCTGTTTGTACTGTAATTAGTAAAGGATATCCACCTGCTGTTTCAATTACACAAAATAATCTTCTCCTTCCTTGGGGTTCCTCAAACTGTATGAATAATGCTTCTATTGGCAATCAAGAAGCATTTGGGAGACATCCCAGCAGGGAATTTTAAGAAAAGACATTTTATTCCTCTGATTATATATTCTAGTTTTTTTTTTAATTTTATTTTACTATATTGTGTTAATCACCATACAGTACATCCCCAGATTCCGATGTAAAGTTTGATGCTTCATTAGTTGCGTATATATTCTAGTTTATTTCAAAACTTCTCAGATCAAAGGGGATGTCAATTGATAAAGGTAAAATATACAAAGTTAAATCCACAAATCAAGTAAACTGTCTGATTATGATTTTTGGTCAAAAAGTATTTGAAATACATTTTGTAAATGTTTTAAATGGCTTCAAATACAGTGTAATACCACATTTAATAAGGAGCTTAATAAAATGAATGGGTTCAAACCCTACAATATATTCATATTTTATGATTTATTTTTGTACCATAAAATATGTACAAAAATGGCATATATGGAAGTCCTAAATGATACTCCTAAGTGACCTGGCATCAGAAACCCATCAGAAAGGAATATGTATGGCTCATCCAGAGACTAGATCACATTCTGATTTAACTATTATGATTGTTTCATCACTAAGAGATGAAGAAAGAGACTACATAGTAACTGTCTATACCCATATGCTGCTGGTGATACAACTAGTCCAAATGAGATCCTACTTATCTTGAATTTTCCAGGCCATAAAACCTGGCTGTCACCTTGAATGTTGGACTTGCTTTCCCCTGCAACTCCCTGAAGATAAAAGGGTCATCAAAGCTGTGAGTTTTTACTGAATACACCCTCTAGAGTTCTGCTGAGGATTTTAAACACTCTAGCTCCAAAGTAGAACCAACTCATTTTGAAAAGAAAGGAGAAGAAAATCTTATCTCACTCCATTCCTAGAGAACCCACATTTCTTAGAGCAAAGAATACGCAGCCAGAATCAAACTTCTATGCCCAGGAGTCCCACGATGTCAGCTAGTAGGTACAGCCAGAGATGGAATGGAAAGGGCTACCTCTTGCAAGTCCTCCAATCCCACACCTGAGTTTGCCCCAAACCCATATTCAAAAGCCTACAATAGATGATTTCCAAATCTAGTGCATTCTGAAGTGGTTGGCCTATCCTTGAGGAATTTGGGGGTAATGCATGATAACAACATATCTCACTTTAAAAAGTTGTGTTCCATTGTTAAAGCATGAGTCACGATTTGAGACTCTGAAAATAACTTTATATTATGGTTATATTTATTAAAAGGCATTTGGGAAAGTGTTTGTGGTAGACCAGTAGGACAGGGTCAGAAAAGAGCAGAATTTCCCATATTCTGCTTTAGTTTCATTTCTTTTTTCTCTTTGCAAACTTCATGAAGAAGGAAAAATGAAATTGTTCACAGGAACAAGAGAGTAAAGAAACAAAGACAGAGTTAAGAAGTAATTGTACACTATAATTTGCTAACAAAGAATTTTGTAGGTTGCCAACCTGTGTAAATTATATGCAGTTGGGAAAAGACCTCCAAGCAGAGGGAAATATAATCACTTCATCTATTTTTTTCTCAGTCAGTGTTTCTAACACTAACTCTATTGTATGAGTGAAATGTACAAAAATACATTAGTTTCACAGATAGCCTTTGAACACACTGTTGTAAGCCCTGGGAATTCTACACCACCTGTGTGGTTGGAGCCCTCTAGTGGCCAGGTGGACTCCAGGCATCTGGTTTCCTGAACTTTGTTCCTGAAATAATTTAATCTTCCACTCCCATTGGGCGACCATGGGAAGATTGAAGAACCTCTTGGAACACTTCCACAGCTCAAACATAAATTGGGAATTCTGAAGCCTACCTTCTCTGCCAGTTGGCATTTAGCATTTCCATTCTTCCAAAGTGTTACCCCCTTTCACTGACTCTGACAGAATTTTGAGTAGAACTATTAAAGAGTGGCTCTCACATTATTGTAGAGAAGAACGAGCTCTCCACTGAGAGAAAGCAGAGCTGTATTCTTGTACAAATCTTCCACAAAGTTAGCTGTGTGGATGACTGGTGGTTGATTTGTCACAATCAATGTATTTCTCTATAGTTGGAAGAGAAATTTGAGATTCCTCAGAAGTTTTCAGGGATTATTTGAAAATTTGTTTCACAAAGTATTTTTGGACATACAGCAGATTTCTCCTACTGGCTTCTTTCCTATTCTTTGGTTTTTTTCTTTTTGGGCTCCTTTATTAACCTCCTTCTCTACTGGACTCTTAAAACTTGGAGCAAACTGGGACTCTATTTCAAGCCTCCTCTCTTCTGACTTTGTGCAATCTTAAGAATCTCTAGTATATCCATTGCTTCAATATCATCTATGTACCAATAAGCATTACATTTAAAGAGTGTGCACAGATATGTTTTTTGAGTTCCAGACCTGCCCACTTGGCCTCTTCTTTTAGATGTCTCACAAGAGCTTCAAGCTCAATATGAACAAAAGTGAATTCGACCTAAACCTGCTCCCTCTCCAGTGTTTCCAATCAAATGGTACAACCTACAAATATCACCATCCTTTTTGAATTTTCCTCTTTTCCTTGGGACACATTAATCACCAAGCCAATAAATTCAACCTCTTAAATCTCTTTTAAATCCATTCCCCCTTTCTCTATTTTAACCGCCACAACTAGCTAAGTCCAAGCCATATGCACTAATGCAATCACTTTCTAACAAAAACTAATCCGTTGTCTTAAAATGCACATCTGATTGTATCATTTCTCTGCCTTAAACATTTTGATGGCTTTTATGATAAATTTCCAAAGTCTTATTATGGCCTCAAAACCCTGCATAATCTGGCCTCTGCTTATCTCTCCAATTTCTCTTCCCATCCTCCCCCTTATGTTCCTCTGTCCAAATGTGACAACCTTTCACATTCCTTCCTGCCTTGGGACCTTCACTCAGCTATTCCTGCCTGACATTCTCTCTGTCTGCACTTACCTACCTAATTATAATACTTATCTAGCATTTTAAAATGTGTCTTTTTTGTTAAAACATTATGTGTGCATGTCCTTTAGCTGAGCCACAATTAAAAGGAAAAAATTAAGCAAAGACTCCTGCACAAAGAAGAAGCTGTCTCCCCTCACCTATGACTGCTGTGTTTACACAGATGGTGTCTTCTGAAAGGTTTTTCTTTGAGTTGATAAGGAAACTAAAATTAAACAAAGACATTTGATTAGCTGATTAATCAAGTTGAAGCCAGGACCCCTAAAGACAAAATCTAATTTTTACTCTATATCCCATGTGGCAAGCTTCAGTTTTCTCTAATTTCCTTTCATCCACTATAGGGAGATAATAACTCTGCTGAGGTCAATTTGTTTTTACTAACTAAGTTGTCTTAAACACCTTACATGTTACTTTAACCTCTGGGTTTGGAAGAAATTCTTAAATGCTTAGAATCATGAATCACTGGGAGAGGAGGTGGGAAATATGTCAAATGCTCTTCTCTTTCATTTTAAATGGTATTTCCGTGTTTGGTTTCCTTTCTTTGTTCTCCAAACCGTACAAATTATCTGTGAAAATTTCTGAGTGAGGGAAAACACTTTAATATGCTTCCTTCCCAGCAGTAGTTGGTATTTACCATTGGGAAGCAAAGTTGGCTAGTTTCTAATTCACACACAGGTGAAAGCTGTTACTTCCATACTTTTCACCCGTCAGCTTCAGCCTAAGCACCACTTTCTCATGGAATGCTTCCCCACTATCTTCAGACCAGGTCAGGTGTTTATGCCCACAGAAAGTGTTATACATCCTCTACTAATGATCATCATTAATTTCTGTCTTTCAGATGATGAGCTCTACATCACATCTACCTTATTCATTTATTCATACTTTGCACAAAACACAGTACCCTGGACATAGTCAGCATTAAGAAAATACTTGTTGAGTGAAAAAAATGCAGTGTTTCCTAACATGGACAGTGGTCTACTGACAAGACCATGCAAAAAGAGAAGAAATCATTGTAAGAACACAGTGTTTCTCACAGATCCCAAATGTAGGGAGTGTGGTTGAGCCTGAGAAAGGGCAGGGAAAGTAACAGAAATAACCATCACGAGTCATGGCAAGCCTTGTCTTAGACTGTCTTTTTCTCTCAGTCTCTGATTTTGCCTCTCTTCATGCTTGTGCTTCACCCATATTTCTCTATAGACTTATTCCTCTGCTTCTCCAAGTGTAGGGTATAGGATGTTACCTCATAGCTCTAGGGTTTATGTGCTGTCAGTTCAAAGGGCTGGTAGAGTCTAGTACTCTTTTTCTCAGTTTCAAACTCTAAGGAGAGAGTGTGTCTAGAATGGCTTAGAACCAATGGGATTCCTATCCCAATCAGCTATGACTGGAAAAGTAGTATCATGGAATAAATATGATTTCAGGGGTCCATGTATGTATGTGTGGCTTGTGGAAGAGGCATTGAACATGGTAAATACCTCCAAAGCTGTCTCTACTACACCATTTGTATGAATGTTTGACTGCTTCTGGAATATCAGATCATAAATGACAAAATCAATGAAAATTTAAAAAGTGTGACATGTCATTGGCGCCTCTGCAGATGTTTTTGAAACTTGGAGGAAAATATACATTTTACAGAGATGTATTGACAAATGTTTCCTTTCTGAGAAATAAGGAGTGTGTTCATTATTACTTGCTATTAGTATTTTATTTGAAAAATTTGTAATTTTTTATAGTTTTCTCTCAACTTGTTTGGTGGCTTGTAATGTTTTAATAGTATTACGTACTAGTCTATCCAGCTACACAATACATGCAAAATATTGCTAACCCTTTCAAGCCATGTAGAAATTAATTTAAATTTATCAATCCAATTTCTCAACATGCCCTCCAGTGGACAGATGGTAGGCAATTTATGGAGGGACACTTTCCATGAGTTTGTGCAAAGGTGTTAAGATTTTGGTTCCAATTCTCTTCATCATGAATTGATGAATTGATTTTCCTCTACCTTGTCCAACTTTACTTGAGTATAGGCTTCGTACATGTCCTCGTCTCCTCACTACTTCTCTTGAAATTATCCAGGAGAATTTCTTTACAATTTTCAAATAATTAAAAATATTGAATCTTGCTCATTTCTTTTCATTCTGGCTGTATTTTCATTTAGATGTGTGGAAGATATGTGAAGGTGGGGTTTCAAGTCACTAACATGCATTTATCAGACTTTTCTTGAAAAAATATGAAGTCCCTCATTTGATGCATTTGCTTCTAGTTTCAAAGATTCAATTGTACTTGTCAAAGTCGTGTAAAATGAAATAATTTTGGTGCAAACTTTCCAAGAACTTATTTTCAACCCATAATAAATTTTGAAATAAACAACCTAAATAAATTTGGCACCAGAATTGATTGATGTCTTTAGAAAGTGGCTAGGATGTGATACTTATAATGGCATGTCAATAATTCATACTAATAGAAGTGACAAATAGAGTATATTCACTTACAAGAAAGTTTAAGATTTCAAAAAAGCCTTCAAAATAAAAATTTAGAAGAATTTTTTAATTTTGAAAATGTAATATAAATTTTTTGAAATTTTAATTTTTAAAGTTCTAATAATTTTTAAATAAATATAGAATGTGTTCTAAATTCAATTTCAAAGAATGTATCCCAAATGCTGAAGATATTTTCAAATTTGAAGCTTAGCTCTCTATCATAGGAAAAGACTATTAGAAAATAGAATATAACTCTTATTACGGTTATTTTTTAATGTAATTCTCTAAATTCTAGGCTGAAATACATTTTAGTAGTTTAGGTCTTACAAATTACATGGTGTCCTTTGGGGCGCCTGGGTGGTACAGCGGTTAAGCATCTGCCTTCGGCTCAGGGCGTGATCCCGGAGTTGTGGGATCGAGCCCCACATCAGGCTCCTCTGCTATAAGCCTGCTTCTTCCTCTCCCATTCCCCCTGCTTGTGTTCCCCCTCTCGCTGGCTGTCTCTATCTCTGTCAAATAAATAATAAAAAAATCTTAAAAAAAAATTACATGGTGTCCTTTAATCATAATGTCAGTATAATTTGTTTGTAATTGTTAACCCAAGAGCCACACTCAAAACTGAAGAGCCAGCCACAGTCTGAGAATTTCAGTTTAATCAGTATTGACTGGAACATCTACAAAATCACTTCATATCTCAACATTGTGAATCATGTTATATAAAATTGTCAAGTTCTGGGCCAAGTTATGATCTCTACATAAAACTGAATTTCAGTGAAAACAATTTTTAAAATCCAATACAAAAACATAGAATGCCAAGCATTTTCGATAAAACTTTACCTTTCTTATCTTTTTGGTAAACGAAGGAAAATGGAATAGGTCGAATGTACTTCTACCACCACTAATTCCAGACACTTATATTTATATTATTTAATATATAAATATAAATAATGTATGTATTATTTAATTATTTAAGGTGTTATTTAATCCTTACAACAGCCCTATAAGGGACATACTGTTATCATCATCTCTACCTACACACAAACTGTGAGACAGGTAATAATCTCTAATTACATAATTTGTCAGGGTCACACAGCTAACAGGAGGCAGAACCAGGATTTGAACCTTTTATCTTTGCTGCAAAGAGCGTGTACTCTTAACCACTATGTTATACCCCTTTTCCAAAAGTAATATGCAGAATGTTTTCTGTAACAATTTCTAACTTGGATTTTCAAATCAAATTCTCCCATCTAAGTATTTCTAGGTATTTCATTGTTTTCTTTAAGCCTTGTGATTATGTCCAAGGACCTGAATAGCTAAGGACAAAGTTAAATATTTTTCAATATCCTCAAATAAAATTTTAGTGTCACAACTTCTTTTGTCAAATATCATTTAACTTATTTCCAAAAATATCCAACGGGGTAATTTTTATTAAAACTCACAGCACTGAGGACTTTCATAATAACTATTTTCATGAACTTCATCCTTTTTTTTTCTGATTTTTTGAGGCTTAAAGAGAACAAACAAATCTTTTTTTACTATTACAGAGGTGACATTTATCTACAAGAAAACAAGCAGTAAACAGGTGAAATGTATCATTTTACTCCTGGGTATACTGGCCTTAGAGAGGGAAAATCTTTGGTGGCCATTTCTCTAATAGTTAATTAGAATCCCTCATCATTTTTAGACCACTTTGCTGGCACGGTTATTATGCAGATAAGGGATGAACACCAAATTTTGCATCAAATATTAAAACAGGGTTAAAATTGAGAAAATGAAAATCACCAACCCCTTGGTTGGGATGACAGCCCCAAGCTATTACAATACTCATTGTACCACCTGTTCTAAGAGTATAAGGTGGTGGACACATGTTATTTGAATCAGTCAAGCCTCCTTCACCTGGAACTGCCTTCCTTACCCCATGCCTCTGTTATCTGGTTGAAACATGAAGCTCTGTGTTTGGACAATGTGTTCCCATCACCTGGACAGAATTGTTTAGTCCAAAGTGAGCTGTAGAGTAATTGCAAGTCCTTTCCCAAGAATGTCATCTTTGGAACTACCAGATACAGAGACCGTGTTGTTTAGACCTCATTTACTTTTCAGATTCTATGACAGACATAGTCCTATCAGGATATTCTTTCTCCTGACAAGCCAGAAGGATTTGCTTCTTGTAACATGCAACCAAAATACTTTAATAAATTTGGAGCTAGACATTGCTGCAAACAAGCAATATGATCTGGTTTAAAATTCAGACTTACAAAGATTAAATTTAAAACTCAACTTTCTGCAAGTGAGTTAGATGTGGAAACAGCTATTGAAACAGTGGAGTTAGAACTGAAAACTAGCATTTTCCATTTTGCATCCTTCTGAACTATTTGTTTTGATATATGTGTTTTTCAATACCATGAGCACACTCTACTTTAATAATTTAAAAATGAAAATAGAGTCACTGGTGTTCTTATCTAGCGTCACCACTTATCAGCTATATGCCCCAAAATGAGTTGCTTAACCTTTGTGAAATTTAATTTATTCTTCTATAAAACAATGATAGTCATAACACCTGGTTTACTTACAGTACAGTGCTACTTTTCAGAAGTAGGAGACCAGAGGTCCATAATCCCTAGAACCACTAATCTTGGCTTTGCTGGAGGGGGGCAAAGGGTGACCCATGGACCACCTAGAGTCACAGGCAAAATTCTATATACATGAATGTAAATGTTTTTCATGGAACCTCTGAGTCTTAAATGGACGTGTGAACCAAAAGGTTCTATACACGTGCAATAGACTGTAAGCTCTGATGGAACAGATGGTGTGATATTCATCGTTGTGTTCCTAGACCTAGGGCACGTTTGTTTGACTATTAGAGAATATTTTGAAAACATGAATAAGGAAATGAATGAAATGAGATTTTATTGTGAAAATTCTTTATAAACTTTTTATAGTATGCAAATATTATTATTACCATTTTTATTTCCTGGGCAATTCAGTTAAAGTCACACTTGTGAAAGATGTTACTAAACCCTACCCTTTGAACCATACCCTTGGGTTATGAAAGTCTCCATCAAGCTACCTCAAGGAAACTGATGCATCTATTTGGTAATACTCATCAAGTTAGTCTAAACTCTCAACCTAAACTCAAAGTCTGATATATTAGCTAGATTATTATCAAATGGCAAAGAGTAATCTACCATACAGAACTGATGTTTGCTACACAAAATCTCTCTGAATTGGATATGTATCAAGAATGAATGATAAAGGCAACAACTGTAATAAAATTAATGGCAACATTCTCCACTGTACAATGCCATATTTGCATAGACTGAAAAGCAGTACACTAGACATGAGAAGGACTCGGTAATCCTTAGAGTTTATTATTTTATTTTAGTTAATTCATTTAATTCTCCATTTCTTCATCAGTAAACTCTTAGCCATTGGATTAGACAGTTTCTAAGAGATTTTTGCTCTGTGTGTCATAAAACACTTTCTAGTCTCTAACCTTTATTTTGTTTGCTCAATAAGCCTGGAAAATAAACAGGAAAATACTATCTACAGTTTATAAATGATAAAAGTAGGCTACAGGAATGTTAAAGGATTTCCAAAAGTCATGCATCTAGAGCTTATATATTGATATTTGTACAATAACTGTTTCTCCTAAGGTTAAGAGCAAGAAATTGAGTCTCCAGAGGGCATAGGTGTTGGTTACCAGGAAACAGCAAGGAGGTTATTTTGTCAAAACAGACCTGGACTTAAATCTCAAATCCTTCACCTACCAACTGAGTCATCTTTGCCTCAAGAATAAGCCATCTAAGCTTCCATTTCTGTTTCTGTAAAATAAAACAAAAATATGTATCTCCTAGGTTTATGGTAAGATTGAATGAGGCAATGGGTGTATGTAAAGCACCCACCTTGGCTTAACAAGTGGTTGTCCCAGTCCCTCTTATCCTGGGTTAGTTATCACTCATTGTCTCATGGGTGCAGATCCAGCCTCAACTAAAGAAGGAATTTTGAGAATAGAGGGTAGATTCTTTTTCCTCTCTTTTGTAGTCAAGCATAATGCTTAACTTCTAAAATGGGTCACCTTTGTAGAAATCAGCAATCAGCATTCTTCTTCTTCCCCTCATCCCCCTACCCCTCCTTCTTCTCCTCCTCCCCTCCTCCTCCTCCTCCTCTCTTCCCCTTCTCCTCCTCTCCTCCCCTCCTCCACCTCCTTCTCCCCTCTTCCTCCTCCTCCTCCTTCTTCTTTGGTAAAAGCGTCCTGATTCCAAGAAATAGTATCCAATAATGAAAGCCTTTTTGAGGAGTAGTCACAGGATCAAATCCAACGGTCTTAGCACAGAATGTAGAAAGAGCAATGGGTTACACCTGGAGATTTTCAGCCACACTGTGCATTTGGATGACACCATAGCAGCATCAAATATAAAAGGCAATGAACTTTATTGTCATTTAAATGCAATCAGACTCACTTTTCCTCATTAAAAAAAATAACCCATTCATAAGTACTTTATCTTTTCCAGCAAGTTTCCTCTACTCACACTCAAATGGTCCATATTTTGTTTTTGTCTTTCCTCTTAATATTTCTTTTGCTGTGTTCTGCCTTACGTGCCATTGCTGAAATCCCCTTGTGGTGAAACCACATGTGGGCCAGTGTTAGTGAGAATGGGTATCCCCAGGGAGAGGTGGTCCTCTCAACCACCATTAGGAAAGTTGACCTCAGAGTAGTCAAGAAAAAGATCTACATGAGAGGTAATAACTCTTTGGCCAAGGATTTTGAAATCAGACCACAATTAATCATGATAGAAAAGCTATAAAAATGAAAATCTTAATATAACAAGATGATATATTTTTAAAAGTTGTCTTTTTCCCCCCTTGTTATATGACTTCCCTGAAGCTCTTTGTGAATAGAAGACTCTGTTCTCCCATGGAGCCACGGGAGATTGAAGAAGTTAGAACTATCCTTAAGACAACCACGCTCCCAAATGGAGCCTGGTTTTATTCAGCTTAGGGGAGGACTTAAGGGCCAACACTTTGAGGGAAGGGTCAGCTCTATCCTAAGGCTGATTGCATCCCCAGAATAGGAAAGATTTGGGATTTGCAAGTTCCCCCCTTGGTACTTCCTGAACTGAGCTGGCGTTAAATCAAATCAGACCTTATTTCTGCTCTACCTCCAAACTTTCTTGGCTCTATGGATCAATAAATTCTATTTTTACCCCTAGGGGTCCAGAGAGACTTTCCAAGGAGGTATATAATGATGGATGGTGTTAAGGAAGACAACTTCTAGATCCTGAAATTCCATATGTTTACTGTTCCTTAAAACTGATGCTTGAGAACTCGTACGTGTTTACATCAGCCAGGTTCTCTTATTCCCAGGCCCCCTTACAAAATCATTATTTTCCTGATGTACCAAAGAAAAGTGTAATTCTCATCCATCTTGAATCACACTGTGGTACATTAAACCAGGGCATAAAACTCTTCAGGGCAGGAAATAGGAACATTATGAAATATTTGTGTCTGACAAACCTCCTTTAATGAGGCACTGTAAACTCACATTAGAGGTTCTTATCTTTTCTTGTCTAAAATGTATTTCTGCTAAGGGCAAAGCCTGTGCTTAAGAACTGGGATTATCTGAGTCCTTGTTAATATATTCTGAATTCAGAGTATTTGCAGAATTCTATACTAGGGTCAAAACGATGCTAACTTTTTTTTTTAAAGATTTTATTTATTTATTTCACAGGGAGAGGGACAGCCAGCGAGAGAGGGAACACAAGCAGGGGGAGTGGGAGAGGAAGAAGCAGGCTCCTAGCCTGATGTGGGGCTCAATCCCAGGACTCTGGGATCACGCCCTGAGCCGAAGGCAGACACTTAACAACTGAGCCACCCAGATGCCCCAAAATGATGTTAACTTTTGTTTAAAGACTTCCTCCTCAATTACACAAATATTGACAAAAAATGCATCACCCAGAGGAACAGATCTCTGGAAGCAAAGCAAGTGTCATCAATAGAAATGCTTAAGCCTGCAATGCCTAATGTCATCAGAAAGCAAACTCAGGACAAACCTCTGTGCCTTTATCTCTCTCTCTCTTTCTCTCTCTCAGAATTAAAATAGTCAAGATTCATAAAAAATATGCTGGTAAATTCTATTCTACTGCAAAACACACTCTCTTCATTTTCTCCATTCCCGATAAAAAGAGCTTGGTGAATATTTTTATTCATCTCATATCTCAGTTACATATTTTGCATGATTTTAAGGAGTAAAAAAGTTTCATAATTATTTCTTACATATCAGCATCACATATCATATCATACATATCATATCGTATCTTACATATCAGCATTACATTTTAAAATAAAGAAATTAAGTTTAGGGTTATTCCACATTTTATCTCTTTTTAGCCATTTACTCAGACTCATAACAGAAATATTTTCATTGCTTTTTTCTAAAAATCCCTCTCATTTATCAACTTTTTGATATGCTTATTTATCTCTACCATATATTTGGTAGATTTGGCATAACTTAATAGGAATACTTTATGAATTCTCCTATAAATAATATTCTTAATGAAAACCAATTAATTATCTTTTATAAAGTCCCACACTTTTCAGTGGTCCAATGTCTTCTTTCTGTTATTGGCTCCTACTTACTCTTGACTCCCTCTGATGATAAATCATATCAATTCCTGTATCCAGCTAAGTGAGGGGAATCCCAATACATCTATATGGAGTAGCATTTCCAATAACTTCTTCCTTTTTATATTTGATAATTATTAGTAAAAACATATTTCAATTTTTGTGATTAATTGCATAGAATTATTTTATAATAGTAATATTTACAATGAGAATTTTATCTTTAGAAATTATTTCAAATTACAGTGAAATATTTTATACGTCAAACAAAAATTACAAGAGGATTCGTAGTTTTTAAAAATTCTTTTAGAAGACATACCAGCAAAATATTTTAATGTCCACAGTTCTAGCCTATTTGTATAATGATTCAGAATCATTAAATAAACAAATACTAAAATGTTTAGTATGTAGCTTCTGTGTATCAAGATAATATTGCTAGTACTATTGCCAGTAGGGTGTATGTTTTGAGTTGGTATTGTTTCTCTAGAAATAGGGATGGATTTGAATAGAGTGATTGGTGTTTCCAATCTTCTGGTGACCAGTGACTCCATGTATTTACATATTTGACAAATGCCCAGGGTAGTCAATTGTTCAGCAGTAAGGAAAATCTTACATGATTATATAAGCACACTGCCCTAGAACTTGGCCTCTTATTGCAGTGAGGCTTATTTCTAAGAGAAATGTACCCACTGGGTCTTTCCTGGACAATTCATCATATATTATTATGCAAAGTAAAAGCTGGCAATAAAAAGCTCAGAAAAAAAATGGAAAGAAAAATAAAGAATTGGATTAGTTTCAACTTTTTTTTTATTTAACTTGTATTCTGTTATTTCCAAGTTTCTGTTTGGAAAATATGAAATGCCAACATTTTATATAATGATGTCATTGCTATAAAAAAATCATCTTTAAAATTTTTCCTTTGAGTTTTACTCCAGTTAGTTCTGCAAGAAGCTGAATCGAGGCACTTGAATCAAATCCCAGGCCAAAAAAAAAAAAAAAAAAGCAAGTTACTCACCATCTTAAATAAAAATTGAATGCTTTGTTTTGTTTCATTTCTAACACCATATTTGAAACTAGAACTAGTTTGTCTAAGCATGATCAGTTTTTTGAAGAGTTCATTTTCTCCTAAGATAAGCCTTCACATCAAATATAACATTACAAAATTTCATAAACATTAAACTCAATGAGTCAATTAATCTTGGCTGACTAGATTGACTTCTAGTGAGATTCTACTAATATGGCGTTGAAAATAGCTGGCTTGTCTTAACTGTTAATAGTACCATCTAAAGGAAAACTATTAGGAGCAATAGAAAAGGTTAAAGTAGAAACACTTACAACTTTCTATTGCACAGTACGCATCATTTGGTAGGATTTAGGTGTGCTGAAAGAGATGCTTTTTATTGGCTGAATTCATATTAATGTAGACAGTAGATTCCTATAACTCTCATTTAATCATGTTAAGGGGAAAGAAGTAAAAAGGAGAGAGAATAAAACCTAAGGAAAGAGTTCTCCTGTTCTGGGAATGAAGGATAGAGTCAGAAAAAACAGAGATGTTCCCTGGAATCTATTCCTTTTTTGTCTCAAACTTATGTCAGAATAAATATTTCCTCACTTGTGATTAGATCTGAAAGCCAGAGAAGAACTGGAACTCAAGGATTGAGAGAAGGCAAAGGGGGGTTGAAATCTAAGGGTCCCACAAACTAGAGAAATACGGTCCTCAGGTGTGGGGACCAATCTTGGGCTTGTGACCGTGAGTCATAGTAACTGTAGTAGAAAGACCCAGAAGGTAAATAACTCATTCAATCATATTCTCAATAAAAACTTGAGTGAGCACACATGCCAGTTATTGAGTTAAGCTCTCGGTATACACTGAAGAGAAGAAAAAGTCCTTGTCGTCTAAGAAATTGTAATACATTGCCCGAGACAGACAAGTAAACAATCACTTACAACATAGGGACCAAAAGGGGATGTTTGTAATGAATTAGGATCACAGGAGACAGACATCTTCCCAGCTTTGAGAAGACCAAGAGAGATTTCCCAAAGATTTGATGTACTGATTGAATTCCTAGGGCTGAGTAGCATTTAGTTATTAAAAAAGTGTGGAGGAGAGGGAGGAGCAGAGAACTGGGGATTATAAGAGGAGTAAATAGCTTATGTAAAGACCCAGAGGAAAAAGAGATTATTGTAAGCAATGGGTTACTAGCGAAATGTTTTAAGTAGAATATATGGTCCACATTTACCATTCAACAGATACCTGGGCATACAATGCACGGAGAATGGTAGAAGGCAGCAAGGCTGGAGCACAAGATGTTAGGAGGATGTTGAATTCATTCCTTTGTTTCTATTGTCTGAAATTTAAGAACCTCAATCTGGAGTTTCTCTCCCATGGAGTGAGATCTTTCATTTGAAAATATAATCTCTCTGCCCACCAGGAACTACCTTTAATAGAATCTGTTTAGCTGTAGGTCTTAGTCACCTTGGGCTGCTATAACAAAATACCACAGACTGGGGGGCTTAACAGAAATTTATTTCCTCACAATGTTAGAGGCTGGAAGTCCAAAATCAAGATACCAACATGGCTGGATTCTGGCTTGTAGATGGCTGCCTTTTCTGTGTCCTCACAAAGCAGAGAAAGAGAGCAAGCTATGTGGTGTCCCATCATGAGGATCCCACCCTATGACCTCATCTAAATCTAATTATCTACCAAAAGCCCCACCTCCAAATACCATTACACAGGGAGTTAGGTCTTCAATGTATGAATGTTGGAAGGACACAATTCAGTCCATAGCACTATAGTTGAGATATTAATTATATAACTAATGTCCAAACAAGCAACCCCTTGGGGGGGGGGCAGTTGCAAGTAATCTAGACCTTTCATTTATGTCATTTGTAAATAAAGAGAACATTGTCTTATTCTTCAACATCTTTAAATATTTTGGTGCTGGAAGCTGGTCTGTTCAAACAGCCACTTATTCTTTTATAGTAGAGAATAATAATGTACATAATAATAATAATAAACTTCCCTGGAGCTTTACATTGTGCTGATCCCAAGGAGAGATAAATACAGGGCACTATGGATATACACAAAAAAAAAAAAAAAAGAAGAAGAATAAGAAGAAGTGGACATCAAAGCCAAAACTGGGAGTTGGGATCTAAAGATTAATTGAGAAACTAGAATTTGGAAGGTAAAATGGGAGAGGAAGACAGGAAGAGGAGGGAACTAGGACCACAGCAGTTGCAGTCTGAGGGTGAGGGAGAGGGTGACAGGCGTGGACAGGAGCGAACAGGGCAGTAGGGTGATGGAGCAGTTCTCAGTGAAGAAACTATGACCAAATCGGAAAATCAAGAAGGGGCTACCACATCATAAAGAGACTGGGATGGCATTCACTTTACTTGTTTGTTCATTTTCGATCTAAGTCCATCGGGTCCTCCTTGACATCAGGGAATAAGTGCTTCAGGTCTGTTTCATCCCTTCATCTGGCACAGTGCTATATAAATAGTTTATAAAAAACTTCGTGGCAACTGGGAAAGTCCTTTAATATCAAACAGGAAATACATAGGTTAATAACTTTTTTTTTTACCTTTTATTCCCCTGCTTAATTATCATCCACTCAATCAATAAACATTTCCTGAGCACCTCCCCACGCATAAGGCATTCCCCAGACGTCGTGGGAAGGAACAGAGGACCCACACAGCCACAGTTCGATGTCACAATACACGTTCCCATCACCATGATTCAAGGTAAATGTACTTCCCCTCCTTCAACACTAAACAATCTGCACCGAGTTCATATCCAACTATTTTCTTGTGAACTAGAGAAGCTTGGGCTTGACTGAGTAGATAGCAAGGTGAAATAAATCCTCTTGGGGATTAAAATGTGTATCATGTTGTTGACCTTGTATAAACACAGGCAAATAATATCTCCAGGAAAACGGTAAATCTGGATATTTGCTCTCTGAGGCACACTACTTAAAAAGTCCAAGAATGATCTATTTTAGGGATAGATGTTTCTCTTGAAAGAAAAATGGGACATCCCTACCAAGTAATCAGAGGATATGTGAGTGTGTGTGTATAGTCTCTACTACTTTTCATTTCTGAAACAGAAGAATTCTCGGAGGACCGTTTTCTGAAACACTAAAATTCTCAAAAAGGTTCCCGGAACAGCACATTACTATAACTTGACACCATGTTTTAGATACTACCCAATAAATGTTTGCAAGGCAGCAATAAACCTTGTTTCTAATAGCAGGCTTCATGCTGTGCCACCAAAGTGCAGAGGAAATGACTGAGCGGAAAGCTCATATACAGTATGCAAAGGCAGCATCAAAGACCTTCTGAGGCCAGTTCATTACAGTACCTCTCTGAGGAGGTTCAGAGGCTGCCCTGATTCCTTCCTCGTTACAGGTCACTTGCTTCAATCCTTTCTAATAACCCCTGAATATGGAAGCACTCAGTGAGGCCACTTTTGAGGCAGTCAGAGGTGTTTGGTCCATTGGGTTGAGGAACTGAAAATTGGAATGCCTTGCAAGTCTACTTATAATGAAAGTGTCCCTTCAGCCTATTTTTTCCTGACAGTCCTATGGCTACCGACATTAACCAGAGCTGTGAGTGCCCCAGCTTCAGGTGACAGCTGAGACCCAATAAGCCTGAGATTTCAGAACTCCATTTCCTTAAAGGGTCACAGAAACATGTAGATATCAGGCAGAAGGCCACCTTTTAAAAGAGGAAATAAGTTGTTATTATGGACACCATTTTCCTTGCATCGGGGCCAGACACTCTTAACTCATTTAAATTTGCTAAAAATTAAAGCAACAGTTTGTCTCCTGTTTAAGAAAGGGAAGCTTTGAAACTCAGAAATGTGAGCCATCGTACTTGCCATTTGTGCCTAGGAAAACGTATCACACAGGATTTGAAGCAAATTTATCTGTGCAATTCAGGTATGGACCCAGCAACATCAAACAACTCTAATGCTCTCCCTAATTCTGGGTAGACTATGTCACTAATTAGGTTAATAAGCACACTTGAATGACTTTACTTTCCAACCAGGCTCTCCTTACTGTTAGAAATACTCAATGTTTCTCTTTCCTCAGAGTTGTGCTCTTCTGAAATCAAGCTGAAATGACCATCCTGATAATTTTGGGTTGACAAGATGTGAAAAAGGAAAATGAAAATTAAAATCTATGCTGAACCTATACGCTTGTAGGGATTTTTACTTATTTCTCTGTTCCTAACAATTGGTACAATGTCAAAAACCTAAAGACATATAAGTCTATATCTTTAATGAAAAAAAAATTTACTCTTACAAAATGTTCATTGAGCTGCTGTGTTCTCATCAGTGAAAGGGGTAAGGACATTTATCTTACAAGGTCAATCAGTGGGGACTGCTTTCAGTGGCAAGTAACAAAACCTGAATGACCTTAGTTTAAGAAGCATCTCAAATCTGGAGGTTGATGGCTATGGCCATGAATTCAGGAACACAATAGCTAACAATTCTGTACTGATTTTGATCTTTTCTTCATGACTCTGCACACGGTTGGAAAATGTCCACTATAATTCCAGACATCACAGTCCATTCGAGTCAACCAAAAGGAAAGTGTCTGTACCTTTTTATCAGAAAACCAAAATCTTTTCCAGAAGTGCTCAGCAGATTTCTGTTGCTGTCTTCTCAGCCAGAACTGTGTCAAAAAGCCACCTCTGGAAAGATGGGTGACTGGGAAAGCAAGAAACTGACTAGATCTTCACGATGGTTCAAAGAAATGGTGATTCATTGTCTGGAGCTGGTCACATTTTCTCTCCAAAGAAATTTGGGGTTCTATTATCAGGAGAAAGTGGGGGTTAGAGCATAATTGTTGGGTAAGCACCTAATGGTGTCTCCTATAGGGGTTTTAATGAAGATTAGAGACCATATATACAAAGTATCATAACATTAACTGGGACACAGAAATCAATAAACAGGAAGAGGTATGATTTATGGGATAACAATAAATTTAAAGTAATAACTAAATAGTAAACATAAAATCTAAATGAGTTTGTGAGAATGTGGATTAGGTAGTATAGATGTCAAAGTTTGTTTTCTTTTCTTCTTTTTTTTTTTTTTTTTGTGTGTGTGTGTGAAAATGTTATTTAAATAACATACCAGCATCCAAGAGTTGACTTCACTAATTTTGGGAAGACAAATGAATGGATGAATACATACATGTCAAGTTTTTACATCTATTTTTCTGGGATAGGGAAACTCCTTAGGCAGATGGGGTCCTGTTGTCACTCTCACATAACCCTGGGTATATTATCTTTGAGTTTGATGAAGAGGAATGAACAAATTGGCTTTGGGAAAACAGAGGGATCTATACTCAGGCTTTCTACTTGATGTTGAGAGCTAAAGAGTATGTCAAATTGACTATTGCATCTTAGACAGGTAGGCTAGACTGAACCCCAAGATCTAGGTTATCTGAGAGGAAAGAAACTTCTGACTAATAGTAGAACCCCTTTTAAACCAGCCATTTGGAAACTGACTGTGTGTGCCTTGGAGAAAATGACTATGCTTGTGAGTTTCAAGCACATTAAGAGTTTGTCTTGAAGTATATGAGTCACACTGTTAAAAAAAAAAAAAAGGGCCTACCTTGAAGACTGAATCCTGTTTTCACAATGAGGGAAAGGTAATTAAAAAGCCAAGGAAGTGTTTTGTTAATACACGAAGGGCAGTGTAAACAATCTGTCCTATGGGAGTTCGGTGGAGAAAAAATAATTTTCCAGAAGGGGCAGCTTAAAGAGTTTATGGAAAAACTGGGTTTAAGATGGAATGTAAGTGATGGTTAAGACTTTCAAAAGTGAAAAAAGAAAATTAATTTTCCATTGAGAGGGAAAATGTGTGAACAAACAAGTGGTTGTGAGAAAGTCTGTCACATGTGGAAAATAGTGGCTGAATCGGAAGGATTCTTTTAGCGATTGCTGGGAAATGTTTGGAAAGGTGGGCTGGCTCTAGGAAGTGAATTCTCCAACTGAAGAATTTGAATTTTTGTCCTTTTGACAAAAGGAAGTCTTTGAAGGGTTTGAGCCTTCATGAGAAATGAGGAAAGCTTCATATGCTGGTAGGATGATGGATGGAGCAGGTTAAAGAAACTTAAAGCACAGAAATGGCTTGGAAATACCCTTTCAGACTTAACGTATGAGAGTCAACATCTGAATTTGGGGGTGGCAATGGGAATATAAAGGAAGAAATCAATGTAAGCAATAGTACAAAGAAAAAAAATTTCAGGAAAAAAATTTAAAAGGAGAGAAATAAACAATGACACCCAGATTTGAAACAGGGTGAGTGGAAAGGGAATGAATTTATTGATTCAGGGAGACTAAGTGCTGTGCTGGTTGAGCATATGCACAGATTAGAGTTTACTTCTTGCTCATTCAGTTCTGCTTAGCAAGTTGACTTTCTTCAATATCATTCTTCAGAGACTTAAGCTCCTCAGTAGTGTGGTTCCCCTTCACTGTCATGTGCTTCCGGCCAGGAGGGGAAGAGCATGGAGGTGAGCATGAAAGGTTTCTAGGAGCCACACCTGGAAGTAGCACCCCTCCCTTCAGTTCTCAGTCCATAGACCAAAACTCAGTCACAGCCCAGACTCAACTGCAAGAGAGTCTGGAACATAGAGCCCAACTCTGTTCTGACAGACAGCCAGCAGCCTCTCACCTTCCCTTTATAAGCAGAATAATTTTTATAAAATAATTTATTTTCACATAAAGTAACGCAATGTGCACCATTTAACTTTGTCTGATGTGAAAATCACTCCCACCCCCGCCGATTTTTAGTTGGGCCAGTGTCGCAGTCATTGCTTCATTTCCAAGAACACCCCTATTCTATCCAATGAGATGAGCCTACCTATTTTCTCAGAAACCCTTTATAAAGTTGGGTGGTAAATATAGAAAATGATGTTGAAAAGGAATTGCAGATAAAAAAATATATCCTCTCTTTAACCATGAATTGGATTAGGTCAGTTATTTATATTTTCTGCTGATGGCCTTTCTAGCCAGTAAATGTTAAATCTAACCAGGTACCCTGAATTCAAGGCTCTACACACCGTGAACCCAATCTGTCATTCTGTTTCCCCTCCCCACTCCCTGTTACGTACATCTTCATGGAAAAATCAAGCAGCATTTCTATTATGTTACTAGTAAACCCTAGACAAGAACAAAATTAAATAAGAAATAGTTTAAATTTTTTCATTGGATGCTAGTTATTAATGAAAACCTAGTTTAATTCTAGGAAATAGAGGAGATTTTTTTGCTGTGACTCTGCATGCAACACAGGCACTTTTGGGGAGACCTGGGGAGTTTAACGGCCCTTTAAGAAAATGACCTCAATTTTGTGGTTTCTGTGGGGTTTGATACTGAAAAATTCCTTGACTCCTGCAATCGGGGTTTGTTCAGGGATAAGGACGGATGTGGATGGTGGAGAGGGTGGTGGATCAGAGACAAAAATTGGAGGGAGTGAGAGAAGAGATTTTTCCCCAACTACTAGGGTGAAAGCAGTATTATATGTAGAGCTGGGGCTTGAGTTCTGGAGTCCAACGCTGGTTGAGGTGATAATTTTTCATCTCAGCTTGCCACCCAACTCCTAACCATAACCCTAATTCCCTAACTTCGCGCAATAATCCCTCCATACACCACTTCCATAGGTAAAATACTGAACACTGTAGTACACACCTCACAGGATCATAATCAAGACTAAATAATAAACAAGTTAGATGCATAGCATGATACGCGTCCCATAGTAAACTCTCCAGAAAGATGTAACTGTCTGCTAATATTACTCAAAGGGAATGCAAAGAGAGTGCCCCCAAATGCTTTTAAGATTACCACAAAGCAGCCATATCCTTTCTCACGTTCAGATGGAACCTTCTCTAATTGAAAGGTCCTGTCTCAAAGAATGCCGTGACTTATCACTCGCATGGTGATATGCAATGAGAAATCTGTCCTTTGGGAGACTGCATTTAAGTCCAATGTTACCAAGACAGGCAAGATGCACAATAAAGACAGACCCAAATGAAGTCTCCATGTTAAGAACTTACATTAAGTACAACAAAAGAGATAAATGCATTTTTGTGGTTTACTTCTTGAGACCTCCACTATGATGAGTTGGCTCATTACATTTTTTTTTTTAAAGCAACTGTATAAGACATTATCCAGGGAACTTTTCAATCCAATCTATTTGTGATCGCATCTTTGTTTTCAAAGAAACTATTTTTGGAATCGGTGGCTTAGAGTTCCAGCTCTTGGTGTTGTCAAAATTAAGTAGATAGAGATACTGGGCAGGATGTAACTGAACCAGCTAATGGAACTCATGTGTTGAAGAAAAATTACTTGACAAAAAAGAATTGAAGGTTGGGAGGGAAAAGAAACGACCCTTGGGAATAATAATGTGCTGGAGACTAAGCCTAAATATGCTGGAATCTGAAAAGATTTCATATCATCTTCTCTCTTGGAAGGAAATTAAATTATAGGAAGAGACTCTGCTATCCTAAAATAGTAGCCATTTTCTTATTTATTTTTAATTAAATTCCATCCAGATAAGGGATCTTCATCTTCTTTTATATGGGCTTGCTGACTGCCCCTGCTCCGATGCCAGATAAACAAAACACCTTCCAAATTCGATCCATTTGGGAGAGCTACTTTTAAAAGCAGTGTTTTAAAAATCAGATAACCCATAATATCTTTGGTAGGGAAAGAGAAGGCCCTATTTATTTTGGTAACTGAAAGCACCTCTGAGGTCTAGAAAAAAGTTGCTAAACAAAGGGGTATTTAATATCATTCCCTCTGAGTCCTGGCGCTAGGAAAAGTAAGCAGCCTGCGTAATTGTCATTTTAAGGGCTCCGTGAGAGCTCTCTACCCTTTTAAATAAGCAAACAAAGCAACAAAAACAAAGCCGCTTATATCCATCCATTAGCCCTGCCAAGGTGCTCACAATTCTTTCATTCATTCATTCATTCATTCATTCATTCATTCATTCATTCACTAGTTACTGAGCTCTGCTTGTGCACAGGCGTCTGTGTGAAGCGCCCGAAACACGGTCCCTGCTCTCCGTTCTAACTGCACTAGGCAACCCCTCCGTTGAAGAATGCTTTCCAAAGCGTGTTCCGCAAATCAGTCTTACAGTGGAATACAAGTTGCGATCTGTAAGTAAGGCGAGGAAGTCTGTGAGCAACTAAGCCCGCAAAATATGGACTGAAATACCATCTATGCGGTTTTCATTTCTTAATACTTCCTACCATCTTTAACGTGCCCCCCACCCCAGCACCGTGCTGAGTGCCCTGGAGAAGGGGGAATGAATGCAACAGGCTTTGGACAAAGCCCTCCCTCCAAGGGCCAGACTCCCCTACTAGGTCTTCCCTCTCTCTTCCACTCTCCCTGCATTTCAGGTCTATTGTTTCTGCTTAGTTTTTCAATAAATGCCAACATTCAATTTTATTTTTGCCTCTTCGTGGGTACCTCCTGCTAAATGAATTTTAGCTATACAGCCCCCAACAGCTCTCACTGCTTATAGTCTAGAGCTGGAGGAAAGGGCGTGAGCTGGGGACACAGCACCCTTGGCACATACAACTGGAACGGAATGGAGCCTCGAAAGTACTTGTTACATAAATGAACAGAGGAAAACATGGGGACTCACATTCCACTACTGTCACTCTCTAGTTGTTATTAAAACATTCCGAGCCCTAGTTTGTTCACCTATAATGTGGGATAACACCCATTTTAGGAGGTGATCAGCCAGTCAGCTCTCTTCCCTTCCAGCACAAGTAAATTTTTCTTTTCTTTTTTGGAACTATTTTACCTGAGGTTTAGAGAACACCCCCTGCCACGTCTCCCATGGCTCTAATACAGATCCTGACTAGGTCACTTTATCCAAGTGTGGGCTTTGCTATTTTTTGTATACTCATCATCACCCGGACATATAGAGATATCTGACACGCCAGTTCAAAGGCCGTTCCAGTCCTTCCTTTCATTCATTCAGTAATGATTCAGTTGATCGCTAAGTATACCGGAGGCTCTGCGCTGGGTAGTGAGGGCACAGCAGACAAGGGGGCTCCTCACCAACAAAAAACCCCGTGAGATCCAGAATTAAGGGACACTCCTCTCCAGACAGACACAGTACTGGAAGCATCCAGCCCATGAATGGAAAAAAGCCACCATGAAACACATCATCATAACACTTCAGGATGCCAGGAATAATGGAAAGCTTTTAAAAGCTAGGAAATAGCCGCAGGTCATGTATAAAGAAACAGAATCAGAACACTGACAATGTTCTCAGTGGCAACAGCAATGCTGGGTGCCTAGGGGGAAATGCCTTCAAACGTCTTTTATCTCCCTTTACTTTCCTGCGGAAATGACTGAAAGACAGGCATCAGCAATGAGGGAGAAAAACAAAAATAAAGGAAGAAGACACAGAACCCAGGAAACAGTGGTTTCAAGCAAAAAAAAAAAAAAAAGTGGGGAGACGGAGACGGAGGGTGATAGTGGGTGTAGCAGGGGTAGAGAATAAGCAGTCCAGACTAAAGCATGGAGGCAGAAATCTCTGGAAGAGAGGTTTGCCTGAAGAGTGTGAGGACTCGAGGGACAGATGGCCCCGTTGAACATTCTGAAGTGGATGTGTATAAAACTTATGTAAGTGAAAATAGTAGCTCCATCATCATAAGGCAATGAGCCAAGCACGTGTTATCAGTTTGCTAAGGCTGCCATAATAAGGCGGGTGACTTAAAACCACAGAAATTGCTGAACTCACAGCTCTAGTGGCTAGAAATCCAAAAGGTGCCAGCAGGGCCATGTTCCTTATAAAACTCACTCTTTCCTCTCCCTAGCTCCTGGTGGTGGCCAGCAATCCTTGGCACTCCTTGGCTGGCAGTCTTGTTACACCAGCTTCTGCTTCTCCGTCCACATGACATCTTCCTTGTAAATGTCTCCCTCTTTATGTGATGTTTCCCCCTTCTCAAAAGGGCACCAGTCACTTGGGATTAAGGCTCATGCTAATGACCTCATCGTAATTTGATTACATCTGCAAGGACCTTATTTCCCAATAAGATCACATTCACATGTACCAGGGGTTAGGACTTCAACATATCTTGGGGGGGGGGGACAATTCAATCCATAATTTCACTCATTGATGAATTTACTAAAATTCGTGCTATAATCTTGAAAGAATAGAAGGGAAGAGTTGTGCTGGTGATAGGAGCAAAATCCCTATCTAAACAAGGTATCAACAGATGACATCTAAAATACTTAAATCAAGAAACAGCAATAGAAACCTATTATCTAGGACTATGGAAGCATCGGCTAGAAGGAACAGTCAACTAAAGGAGTTTAAAGTGCTTTCTTTCAGAAGATGGGACAGGAAGGTCAGAAATGATAGGCAGAGTACTGCTGGTTTTCATTATAAGCCAGTATTAGTTGAAAGCTTCACAAGATTCATGTATGTCATTAACAAAAAAAATAAAAGAAAAACAAGGACAAAAAGGGAACACTAGTGATGAAAATAGTTGGGTTTTATTACTTCAAAGATTTTGGTATAATTAAGCATATATTGAAATCTTCTTGTGATCATTAAGAGTATTTAAATAATTACCAGAACATAATAACAACATTTTCATAGTAGAGAGCATGGTATCCTGGAAGAAGACTGACCTCATTTTAATTCTGTAGCTTGCTAGCTATGTAGCCTTGTATTCTCATAAGAACATAAGCTGATTAAAACAAAACAAAACAAAACAAAAACCTTCCTTTCTTAAAACATTTCACTTATTTATTTGACAGAGAGCACAAGTAGTGGGAAGGGAGAGAGAGAAGCAGACTCCCCGCTGAGCAGGGGCTCCATCTCAGGACCCCAGGATCATGACCTGAGCTGAAGGCAGACGCTTGACCCCCTGAGCCATCCTTGCATCCCAAAAGTACACTTCTGTAAATAAGACGTGTGCACCAGAATAATTTAAAGTTAGCTTCTAAATCTAATCTTATGTGGCTCCATGAGAAATAGAATGTGGAGTGTGTAAAATCCTTACCCACCACAAAATCCCATTCTGGAGGGCTGGAGCTCTGTGACCTAAAGACAGGGTATCCATTTACCCATAGAAATGAGTGATCTTAATATCTTTCTCTAAACTTTTAGGATTTTTGTGTCATATTAGGTGAATCCACTTGAACTGGCGAGCTGCTTTGATTCATGCTGGTATCTTTTGAAGAGACTTTTTTAATAGTTTAGATTTGCAGAAAAGTTGAGAAGATAGTACAGAGAGATCGCATAACCCACACCCAGTTTCCCCTACTATTAATATTTTACATCAGTATGTTGCATTTGTCACAAACTGAAGTCTGATCAATTTATATTGAAGTGTATTAATTGAAGTTTATACTTTAGACTTCTTTAGTTTGCACCTACTGTCCTTTTTCTAAGATTCAATCAGAATACCACATTAAATTAGTCATTGTGTCTCCTTAGAGTCCTCTCGGCTGTGAGTTTCTCCATCTTTCCTTGTTTTTGTTGACCTGGACAGTTCTGAGGACTGGTCAGGTATTTTGTAGAATGTCTCTCAACTGGGATTTGGTTGATGTTTTTCTCATGATTAGACTGGGGTTGTGGGTTCTTCGGAGGAAGATAACAGAGGCAAAGTGCCCCTTCTCACACATCATACCGAGGGGATGTGCTATGGACAAGATTTGTCCCTGTGAATGTGAGCCCTTCTCACCTGGCTGACCCAGTGCTTGTCAGGATTCTCCACTGTGAAGCCATTCTCTCCCCCCCTTCAGAGTCATACTTTCTGAAAGGAAGTCCCTGTGCACAGTGCAAATTTAAGGACTAGGGAATCACTCTCCCTCTCCTAAGGGCAATGTATTCACATACACTGTTGGGGATTCCTCCATATGAGAGATTTGTCTCTTCTCTTGCGTTGTTTTCGTTTTATGAGACAGTGGTTATATTAGCATAACCACAGTGACTATGACCATCACCATTCCTGGGCTGAACCAATACTCTAAGATTTTAAAACTTTGATGGGAAAAATAGAAACTTGAAAAAAAAATCCGTGTTAAAGCTGCAAACAATTTTCTCAGGTGCAGGCCATGGAGACCCGGTGTTTGGTGTTCCTTTTCTTGGACAAACTAGTGACATGGGCCTATCAGTGATGCATGCGGAGCAAAAACCATCATTTGAAATGGAGATATCTGAGAGCCACAGTTCTCAGGAGCTGCCCTGTGTCACGTTTCATGAAGGGTCACCCACGGCGTGGACAGATGTTGTGGGTAAAGATTTGCAAAGAACCTCTAGGGCGCTATAAATGGTGTGTTTCTTTTCTCGAGATTAATGTAAATCTGAATCTGAGTCTATTTCATCTCAGCTATTACTGGATGGAACGAAAGTCCTAGAGTTTCCAACACTCCTTCCTTGGTCACCTCCGATGTGAGTTCTTTGTCCCATTGCACCTGGGCTCTTCATGTCTGCTGGCTCGGCGGCCTCAGTCCCATAAGGGAAACATGGCATCTTCTCAAGGCAGTCATGTACAAGCGAGCAGCTTTCTCAGGCACGCCGTGCAGTCATCCCTTTGGGGCCTTGCCTTGCACCCAGGGACCACCATGGTGCAGAATGTGGCAGCCCTGGGTGCTGTCACGAAGGAGGTGCCCCAACTTTTGCCCCCTTCCTGTATCAGGAATCCCGTTTGCAACTGGCTGTCACATGCTCTGCCCTAATTTCCCTCCTGCCCAGGACACTTTACAGGCAATATTAAGTTACTGCAGTTGACAAAGCAAAGAGATCACTGACTTCGCCTGCTCCTCAATTCTCTCCTGCAAAACGTTGTGGGAGCATGGGACCCCAAAAAGCTTGGCTGTATCTGGGGGAATCAGAAAAGACAGCAACAGGAGCAGGCTGCAAGTTAAAATTTCAAGAACAGGTCTCCTGCCACATTCTCGGCTCATAAATCTATCTGTTTCAGTCACAAGGATATGCTTCCCATTCCCAAGTCCCCCACTGAGAGTGGACCCTAGGTCTCTGTCCGGAGTTGGGCAGTTCATCTCACAAATGAAAGATAGAGGAGGGCAAATCCACACACAAAGCCCTCCTCTCTGCCCCCTAGTCTGTCTGGGTGATGTTTCCCTTAGGGTTTCTGGGCCCAGTGAGAATTCAAACTTCCCCAGCCCAGCCTGGGGGCTCTGGCTCAGCTTTTGCTTAGAACTGTTTGAGAGTTGTTTTTTTGTTGTTTTTTTTTTTAATCCTCTTTACTTTTAGACAGTTTTAGGTTCACTGCAAAACAGAGTGAAAGGTACAGAGATTTCCCATATACCTCCTGCCCTATGCACGCACGTCCTCCCCACACCAACATCCCTCCCCGAGTGGTCCCCTTGTTACACAGATGACCCTGTGCTGACACGTCCGAATCACCCCAAGTCTATACTTCACATTAGGGCTCACTCCTCCCACTGCACGAGCTATCGGTTTTGACAAGTGTATATAATGACATGTGTCCACCATTACAGAATCATACAGAAATTTCCCTGCCCTAAAAATCCTCAGTAGTCTGCCTAGTCATCTCTCCATCCTCCCAGTCCCTGGCCACCGCTGATCTTTTTCCTATTTCCAGTTTTGTCTTTTCCACAATGTCATATAATTGGAATTATATAGTATGCAGCCTTCTCACATTGGTTTCTCTTGCTTAGTAATAGATATGTAAGGTTCCTCTGTGTCTTTTCATAGCTTGCTAGCTCATTTCTTTTTAGTGCTGCATACTATTCCATTGCCTGGACGTCCCTCAGTTTACCCATTCCCCTGCTGAAGGACATCTTCATAATTCCCAAGTTTGGGCAATTATGAATAACGCTTCTATAAAGTTCCACATGCAGGTTTTGGTGTGAACCTAAGTTTTCCACTCATGTGGGTAAGTACCTAGTAACACAAAGGCTGGATAGTATGGTAATAGTATGTTCAGGTTTTTGAGAAGAAACTACCAAACTCTCTTCCAATTGTTTGGAAGCTAGCTTCCCGAAGTCTAAAAAGTGGTAATCAGGGCTCTTAATGGCTATGCTGAGCCCTCACGAGCCCCACCCAAGAGGCTTGAAGCCGGTGCCAGAACCTAGGGGCCAGTTCCCCTGACTTGAGAAAGGGACCCGTTATCTCCAGTTCTTCCTCCTCCTTTGTTATCTACAGAAGCTGTGCAAAGTTCACCAGAGAGGGGAAGTCATTTTCAGCAAGGAGAGGAGCGTGGATCGGAGCAGGGAGGCTTGGGGTAAAGACCCCCTGAGGAAAGACGCTTCCCTGGGAACTCCAAGAACAACCGGGTAAAGTAATAGATGTGAGTCACACATGGTGTTGAGATTTCATTAGTTAGCCCAAAGGCTTCAGAAAAGTCTTATTAAAATTCAGAAAATTCAGAATTATAGTATTCAAGATTTAATTTCATCAAATAAAAAATTTGAGAAGACACCACTGTGTGAGCCAAGGTTATGATTTAAACATGCACCTTCATAATTTGCCCTCTATTCTGATTGCATCCTCTACTTTTTCATCATCCTGGGGGAAGACAATAGTCGTATTGCAAAATCAGGAATATTTTCAATTTCCATATGCTCTTAAAGTGGACTTGGAAGCTGTTCATAGAAAGTAGAAATCACCCACCCCTCCCCCTTAAAATTGTAATCTACAGTTTAGTTCAGAGCGGTTCAAACGTTGATGATTTTGTAAATCCTCTGAGTAGCCTACCCATCACCTAATTTTTCTTCTCCAGTGACTTGCTTTATAATTTGGTAATGTTGGCTTTGTATGAGTAGGTTTGCCAATTGTTAATAAAATTGCTGACCACCTGCAAAAGAAATATTGAAATGTCATGGAAAAACATCTCAGAAAAGAAAAAAAAAAAGCACAATAATTAGAACCATGTATTTTTCCTTACTGTGGCATCTTTTTTTTATAACAACAAAACCCCATTAGAGTAAATTCTGGGTTTCTAAGCTCTGGGAATTAATTGTCATGTTGGGTTGTATATAAATAGATGTAGCACGCTTTTTCAAAACAGCAGAGGACTCTCAAACTACTCTGAAACATTGATTTTTTTCAGATTAATTTTTTAATTTAGAAATCATGTAATTTAGAAATCATGTATTTCTAAAAGGAATCCACTTTGAGCAAACACTGGGAAATCTGTACTGGTTGTGAAATTTGGATTTTTAAACAAAAATTCAAGTGAGAAGTAAACAATTTGCTTGGCCATTTGACATGGCCAATAAACCAGAAATACCTCCCAATATGATCTGAACTATTTTACAATTTTGGTGAATAAAGTGTTATCTTTTAGTATTAATTTTAAAATAAAGGATTAAGCCCAATTATGAACTATTTCAGTCACCTAATGGATCCAGCTATACAACTGTCAGAATTGGATGGCATAAATACAGAACGGGCTTTCAAGTACACAAGCCAGTGGCATAGAATGCTTTTCAGGGTGAAAGTCAATGACATCACCGTAAGACAATCAGAACATATGTGAACAAAATGAGGATTCTACCTGAGAACCTTGGGGAAAAGCATGGTTTCAGCTGGAGCTGCCTTCCTAGCAAATTCTACCAAATACAAGCATTTGAGGAAGCCACTCAAGGTCCTGAAATCTCAGGTAGATACTTTACAAGGCTGGCGTGTTTAAGACATTTTTGCTATTGACAGCGAAGAATGCTAAGCCAGGCTTATGTTAATTACATAATATTCTGAAGATAAAACCCAGACCTGGCCCCTGATCCCAAAGATTTGTATTCATCCTCAAGGCCATCAAAACACATGTAGGGATTCTAGGGAACCAGAAGATGTGAGTATTGTTTACCATAAGATGTACATATGAGAGAACAGAAAACAGGGACCAATAATTGGAAGATGGCAGAAGGGCAGGGGGAGATTTCAGGATGAGTTTATTTCTTCACAAAAAGGTAGATTTGGCTGAGGATTCAAAATGATGTAAATAAAGGAGGAATTTTAAAAGAATAGGAAACCCCCAAGAAGTTAAGAATTAGTAACTTTATGTGCATTGTGTGTTATTATTATTCAGCAAGTCATTACTGACATTACATAGATATACTTCTGTTTCACCTACAAAGATTTGATTGTGCCCTTTCAAGATGAAAGAGTTTGTAACATAATCTTTCCTAAAGTATTCAGATCACTCTGAGTTTTGAAGGAATCGCTTGGTGAATTATCACAACCTGCTCTGATTGACCCTTAGAAAGGCCCATATCACTTTTTCTTCCCCAAATGAGCTATCAGATTTCCCTTTGGGAAATAGCTTCAGTCCTAAGGTCTAGAGCCAGGGGCAGAAGATAGATGTTTTCTGTAAACAGACAAAAAGTAACATTTTAAGACTTCTGGGATTTTGGTTGCAATTTCTCTGCACTCTGCCATTATAGTGCAAAAACAGCCTTAGATCATATAGAAAAAAATGGGCATAGCTGTGTTCCAATCAAACTCAATTTATAAATACAGCAGACTGGATCTGCCCCATGGATCATAATTAGCTGGCCCCTGGTCTACCTAATCAGGAACTTTGTTTTACCTTCACATCACCTTCGTTCCTGAAAGCTAACAAGATTGTCCAAAGGCAGGAGGACAAGGTGGGAAAACAGATATAGAAGAGATACATGATGTCAGGACAGAGGACGTGTGATCCCATCTATATCACTTACTCTGTTCGACCAAAAGAAAAGAAGTTGGTGATAAGACATATAGAAAAAGCTCAATAGTTATCAAAATGGTAAAAACCCAGCAATGATGCAAGAATCAAAAACTAAAACAAGAGTAAACCTAAAAAGAATTCATAATAAAAGAGCAAAAGTTGAAAGCCATGATCAACTGAAGTCAATCCCCACAGTGCACACATAACTATTTCAGCTCCGGAGACGACCGAGGGACAGTGATGGGGAGGGGACATCCAACTACCTGGGTGTCTACAAAGACAATAGGAACTTGATCCTGGAGGTCAGACTCCTCCATGAGATAGAGTCACAGACTTAAGGAAATTCTAATAACTTACAAATTTTGGTGTATATATACCAAGTATTAGTCATCTTTAGTCATTCACTTATTCAGTCAGTAGTAATTTGCTCTTAGTCATAAAAATGAAAACCTAGGAGCTTGTACATCATCCCTCCGTCCCACAAGAACCGGTAAAGGAACACGCACATTGTTCATCAGTTCACAAATCAGGAAACCCTCAGATATACTTTGAGAAGGAGCAGTCTGAAATGCTCCCACTTTCATGCCTTTGCTCATAGAGTTGATTTCTCCTAGGACACTGTTCTCTACTCACCCCTTTCCCTTTTCATTCCTCACCTCCAGCACCCACACATGGTACCATCACCATCGGAGTCCAGGCAAGCCCCCCTTCTTCGCAAAGCATTGCTGAACATTTTCATTTTCTGCCCTTACCGACTGGAAGCAATTTGCAGGCCCCCATCCCCATCCCAAATACCCACAGAACTGTGCTTGACCCCTCACTTCATGGCGTTTTTGATATTCAACTCTGCGTATGGTTATATATGGCCATGTTTTTCTTATAAGATCCTTGAATACTGTGGTTTTATATCGTTTTGCTATAGCCGGTCATTGGGATTGGGGCTATGGTTTCAGCATAGGCAAATATCAAATACGTAAATGAAAGTCTTATTAAAATATATAAAGCTGTTACAACCTATCACATCAAAGATCTATGTTCTTTTCCAAAGACTAGGATTGAGTTCTAATAGCCCAACTAGACAATTTCATTCCATGTATGTGCTTATTTACAAGACACATATTAATAATTATAATTCTTTATAAAATTATATAGACTTTATGAAGGAATTTTTAGATATTATTTCACTGGAGCCTCACCATGACCCTGGCAGGATATCAAAGAAGGTTACAGTTAAAAAACCAAAGTTCAGAAAGTTTAAATGCATCACTAAGACAACATACTTAGTAACTGGTGGAAAATAAAATTGAGGCACTATAGAAAATTGAACTTCTCTCTCTTACCTCGCTCTCTCCTATCTCTCTCTTCCTCCCTCCCTCTCTCCCTCACCCTCCCTTAGAGATGTTACAGATCTGTAAGTAAAAGACAAATATTATCCTCATAAATCCCATCTTAAGACTAATACATTCTGAAGTATATTCTATTTATACTAAAAATAGTTAGGATTACTACATAAAACACTAGATATATTGAAATCTATGAAGTAAATTTTCATTTCTGAAAAATTAGGAGTAAAGATAGACTCTTGTAAAAGAATTTCACTCCAGATAATTTTTACTTAAATACTCATTGCATTTAATGAGAATATAAGCTTAGCATTGAGAATTTAGATTGACCATCACATTATTCTAAAAGAAAAGTCAAAATACTAGGTTCTGATATGGAACTTTCTAAAACAAATTTCAAATGATTTAAGGTCATCTAGATTTAGTCAAGAAAGTCATTCAGTACTGAGATTTTAGGGAGCCTTGTTAGAAGACTGAAGACCGTATCACATTTGCCATCTCCCTGTCAAACCAATTGTTCATAATCATGGCAAACTGAGTGCGTTTGTATCCCAGCCTGCTTCATATGGACCATGCAGAGAATGGAACAGTGCAGGGGCCGTCAGAGGATGGTGAAGAGCCAGAGGAGGGCATCTTCCCTGCATGTCCAGGTGACATCTACATACTGACACCATCATTCCCTCCATCCCCGGCAACAGAAACCACAGCAAGAGTTGTGGAGTTCTACCCATGTCATCTT
This sequence comes from Ailuropoda melanoleuca, assembly GCF_002007445.2. NCBI lineage: Eukaryota > Metazoa > Chordata > Mammalia > Carnivora > Ursidae > Ailuropoda > Ailuropoda melanoleuca. The sequence goes on from NC_048225.1 coordinate 116,888,173, forward strand.
ATCATGGCTCTTACTTCCCACTTTGTCCCGAAGGACCACCTCTCCCATTGATTAGGGCTGACGTTTGGGGGGAACATAACTAAGAAAGCAGGTATTGGGATCTCACGTGGACAGACTCAAGCTTTCCTTTCTAATAAGTAATGTGACCTTGGCCAAGTTACTTGACCTCTCTGCCCTTGTTTTCTTATATATAAGAGAGGAATTATAGCATAGCCAACATATATTGAGGGCTCATTATAGGCCAGGTATTCTTCTAGCCACTAAAAGTATATTAACTCCTTTAATCCACAAAACTGTCACCATTAGTGTCCCACTTGATAGATATGGAAAACTGAGGCACAGACTGTTTAAGTGATTTGCCCAAGTTCACAGTTAATAAGTGGCAGAGCTGGGGTTCACACATAAGCAGTGAGGTGCCAGACTCCTGCCTGTTCTCTTACTTCTATGCTTTAGTTCCAGCTGTAAAGTTAATAGAGTTTAAAATCATACATTTGTCTGTGTGATTACTGGGCCACTGTCTGTCTCCCTTGCTAGAGCGAAGTCACCTAACCTTGTTAACCCTCAATCACCTCACTTATAAAATGGAAGCAAGAACAACTTCATTGCCTTGTCTGTAGAATTCTGGGAGGAAGTGTATGGAAAGCCTTAGTATAGGGGCTGGCCACAAGGAGAGCTGAATTCCAGGTAGCTAACAGAATCCTTACTTTTAGTGTTCAGGTGCATTTACTATCACATGGTTGGTTCCTCAGCCATTGTAATCAGACATACAAAGATGCCATCTCCTGTTTAAATATGTCATTACGCCTCAGCCATCTTGATTGCTTACAAAGAAAAAAAAAGAAAGAAAAGTTTCTGAGACAATTAAAGAAAATTCTTACCATTTCAGGAAAATTCTGTAGCTCCTGAGGTCCACTTCCATCATGGAAGAGTTTTTCTACCTGCTGATCAGACCATTCTCAAGTACAACCAAACACGTTTCCTTGTTGTATATGGTTGTAAGATCCATTCAGTAGAAACTTCACCAGAAACTTCCACGACTCAGTCTGGGGAAATGAGCTTAACTTAGCCGACCACCCAGTCTCATAGTGAAGTGTTTATGCTCTTTTGTTTGGGCCACAGGCAATTTTGGTTTGTTTATAGAGAAGCTGAGGCATGAAATGAAATGTAATGATGTCCATCCACAAACATCTATGCTTCTGACCAAACAACCTGGTGGATCTGTCCTAAGAGGAAAATTAAAAAGGGGCTCAGGTATCTCGCAGTTTATATCATTAGTATTTTTATAATAGAAACTCTTCTTCTCACTTTGTCTTCCTCGTGCTATCAGCTTTCGATTCTGTCTCTCACAAAGTTATTACCCATATATGAGAAGATTCATTGTCAGAAAAAAAAAAATGTGTGACTTGATGTTTTCCTTTTGTCCTATCCTTTCCAGTAGCAGCTGTCATTATAGAAGCAGCAAGAGCAGGATTGTTGATATAAAAAGCAGTAAGGGCCAACATTTATTAACAGAAGCCTATTTCTAGGACCCCTTCATATTCTATCTCACTTAATCACCACAGCAAATCCATCAGATAGGTCCTTTGAGAGCAGTCTCCCGTACTGATGGGGGATACATTCTGAGACCCCCAGTGGTTGCCTGAAACTGTGGATAATACCAAACCCTCTACATAACTATGTTTTTTCCTGTACATCATACCTATGACAAAGTTTAGTTTTTTAAATAGGCACAGTAAGAGATCAACTACAATAAGTAATGATCAAATACAAAAATTATACCAATAGACTGTAATAAAAGTTATGTGAATGTGGTCTCTCCCTCAAAATATCTTACTCACCCTTCCCATGGTGATGTGAGCTGATAAAATGCCTGCGTGTTGGGATGAAGAGAGGCGAATGACATAGACATTGTGACACAGTGTCAGGCTACTATTGATCTTCTGACGTATGTCAGAAAGAAGACCATTTGCTTCCAGAGCGTGGTTGACCATGAGTAACTGGAATCATGGAAATCAAAACCGAAATTGTGGATAAGCAGAGACTACAGTGTATCCTGATTTCATGAAGAAATAAGTCTTAGAGAAGCTATAATCTTCAGGGTAATATGGCCAAAACTATGAATCAGATCAATTCACCCTACTATCTCCCAATCTCATTTGAATAATATGCACCATATTTTAAATAATCACTAGATTTATGCAAATAAGTATTAAACATCCTTAGATCGATTTCTTACTTGGTCCTATGGATTTGCTTGATATTCCTTGTTCTACTGATAAAAATATTTTGTTATCAGTGTTGCCAAAGCTGATACATATATTGTCTCTTGCAGCTTTTATATCCATCAATTACAGCATTGAACCCAAATGTAAAAGTTTTGCTTCCTTTATAGATGTCAGGTGCAGTTAGATTTGAAAGATGGCAAAAAGGAATGGATCTAGAGATAACATAAATATTAATTCAGTAGTCATGTCTCTTGAAAACATCAGGTTGTTTTGTGTGCAAGCTTTTGAATGTTATATGCAGACACTTTGCAGAATGAATGCTGCATATGCAACCATCCTGTGCCTGCAAACAGAATGTTGGTTTCTGAAATGTGAAATGCACCATTTTCACAGAAGATGAAAGTTGAAAGTTGCCTGGCCTCTCTTTTATCCCCCTACCCCTCCCCATGCCCTCCCTGCAAAAAGCTGACAGTGCCTCTTGTTGTCACTGTTCACCTAGCTGATACTAGAAAGGGGTGGTTGGAGGAGGGCTCATCAGCCACCAAGCTCAGCTTCATTTTTTTTCCATGACCATGTCTTCTCTGACCTGCAAAACAGCCCTACAATCACTACTTACATGCATGAGCTCAGAAATTTTTGAGAGTTTTATTTTCCATTTTAATTGCAGCTTGAATTCATAGGAAAACCAGAAATGGCCAAATTTTCCATTTATAATATCCCAGCGAAGTTTGTGACCCAGGACAGTCTCTAAACACAAATTCCCCTTTAGTGTTCTTGTGACTTTGGCTCGTAGGCAGGTACCAGCTATAAAAGGCTGTACCCATGATAGGTCTGCCTGGGAACATGCTTTCAAAAATTTCCAGATCTTCATCTTGCCATGACTATTGGAAGACTTTTGGCTTCACTCTAAAAGCCATAAAACCATAAAGCAGATCTGAGAGAAACCCACAGCTGCATACATCTGATGACAGTCTTAAACTGATTTTCCAAAGATAGGGAGCTCAGCAAAACCCAAACTCCATGATGTCAACAACACTGGACTTTTACTCTTTAAGCCAATGGGTATTCTGTGGAAGATTTAATCCATGTGTTCCTGATCTACTTACAGTGAACTCATCAAAATGCCATTGGCTTAAGTGTTTCCAAAGTTGCATGAGCTTTTATTTCTCAGTCTCCCAAAAGGATGCTGGTGGGAATCAAGTTTTCCCAGGGTAACAACTTCCAGAGTCTAAGTTAGTTTCAAAACCAAGACTTTGTAGATTTCAAGTAGCTATTTTAACTATCACTTACAAGGGCTCTTTCAGCAACAGTGTGTCTCCTCATTAAAAGTGATGTAGAAAAAAAGCCTTTCACCACCCCACCAGAGCTAGTGGGACCAGCCCTTCTCCTGTCTTCCTACTTCCTGTGTTTCTCCACCATCAGGAGTTTTCAGTCTAACAAGAATTTTGGACGTAGGGATAAAGAACTGCCATACATGGCATAGTCCTGCAGCGGCTAGAGATCCTGCCGTGGCTCCCTCTTGTATCAAATTAAAATTCATCTGTTTAACATTCACAGTCTTCCAGGAAACCTATCACCTTCCCCCTTCCCCACACAAGTAGCTTTTTCAAAGTCAACTTCCAAACTGCAAGCCCCGTTTTTATTTCACCTTACCTGGCATATTAATCTGCCAAGAGTTTTATCGTAGCCTTCCTTCTCCTCTATGTACTGATAGCTACATAAAGACTAATCTAGCAGGGCAAACATTTGCTGTGTGTGTGTGTGTGTGTGTGTGTGTGTGTGTGTGTGTGTGTGTGGTTGCTTCCCTAGCAAGAAATCTGGCCTTCTCAGTGAGAAAATACTGTTGCTAGTATTAGGACTATTTCACCTTTGGGAGAAAGTAAATTAATATTTCTTGAGTTGCTAACGTAGGACACAGATTCTCCATCCCTTTTCTTGACAGACCACCAAACACTTTGGTAAGGGAGCAAAAAGAACAGAATGGGCTTTTTTGGAAAGTGTAAGACTTAAAGAGAGACAGGGCAGGAACCCTGAGGAAAAACAGGAGGCAACATATATAGTTGCTTAGTGTGTATTTTGGATCTCACCCCTTAATCATGGCCTGTGTGAGGGCATGGATATACATACATCACTTCTGTGCCTGAGCGTCAGGACTGCATATGCAAATCTTTGGATCACCACACCAGTCACCCTGGGAGTAAGAGCCCCCATGCTTATTTTGGGGTTGCTCTGGGGTGCTTTTTGTAACCCAAACTGAACCCAAGTAGTAGTACTGAATTGAGCCCATTAAATAAATACTTATTAAGTGACGTTGCAGGTTACCACTATACAGTTAATGGAAAATTCGCTTAAACATATGGTGTGGCCCCCACCCTCAAGAAGCTTACAGTCATCTGACTTACAAGCATAGATCCTTAGAACTAGAAAGAACCTGAAAAATCCAGTGTCTCATTATTTATGTGAGAAAACTGAGCTTGGAGATGTGATGTGACTGGCTTAAATCAAAGTTCTCTCTAGAACTCTGGGTTTCTGATTCAATGCCATGTTTTTCCATTATGATGCTTCAAGAACTCATCTCACTTTGTAGAATTTTTTCCCCTCCCTAGCTAGATTATGGGTTTCTTGAAGGCAAGAAGCAACGTCTCATGTTTCTTTCACATTCAGCCCACCCAAGTATGTTACACATAACTGGACAGATTTATGTATTGAGTAAATGCTTGTGGAATGGACAAGTAACTGAACTGATGAATGAATGGGTAATATTAACATGAATTGCTAAGTGGGTGAAAAAGCTTAGAAAACCCACATTCTTTCCTCTTCGGTGCCTTTATAGTGATTGTCTTTTGGTCTGTGGCTTAGCAGCCATTGGTGTGGAAAAGATTTAGAGCCTTAGTTGACATAAGATGACTCAAAATGCTACTATAAACCTAGGTCTCATTAAAGGTGTCTGAGCAGGGGAGGTCATAATGCTACTCTAAACCCTTCTAATGGTCCATGCCTAGCTATAAGCCTTTAAGGGGACTATGGACAATAGTTAATTTTATACAATTGTCCCTAATGGAGCCTTAAAGACCCTAAACATGTCTTATGCACTGTTGTGTACTTCACCTAGCAAAACTGCTTTCTCCAAAGTGGGATTGGAACTGCAATGTGCCTAAAAAGAGAAAGACCAGAAGGATGAATGGCTCAAATCCATGTTGTACAAAGGATTGTTGAAAGAGCTGAGAGAGGGAGGCACTTTATTTTTATTTCTTTTTATTGAAGTACAATTGACACACAATATCCTACTGGTTTCAAGTGAACATCATAGTGACTTGATATTTTTTTAAGTCAACTTATTTAAATAATCTCTAGAGCCAGCATGAGGCTCGAGCTCACAACTCCAAGATCCAGAGTCCATGCTCTTCCGACTGAGCCAGGCAGGGGCCTGGTGCCTTGCATAGTGATTTGATACATTTAGACATTAAGAAATGATCCCCTAGTTACCATCTGTCGCCATACAAAGTTACGCGATATACTTGACTGTGTTCCCTGTGTTGTACTTTACATCCTTATTTATTTATAAAGATGACTTATTTTTTTTATAAGTGGAAATTTGTACTTCTTAATCCCCTTCACCTATTTTAGCACACCCCAACCTCTTCCCCCACCAGTAATCAAATTTGTTTCCTGTATCTATGAGTCTATTTCCATTTTGTTTTGTTTTCTTTTTAAGATTCCCCATGTACTTGAAAAGTGTATTTGTCTCTCTGTGTCTGACTTCTTTCACTTAGTATAATGCCCTCTAGATCCATCCATATTGTCGCAAAAGGCAAGATTTCATTATCCATAATGGCTGAGTAAACTCGTTTATACATCCATACCACAGGGTCACTATCTGGTCATCCACCAACGGACACTTAGGTTGCCTCCATCTCTCCGCTATTTCATTCCTTGATGCTGATGTGGGAGCAGGGTCCAAGCAGCCACTTGTCTGAGGTCATCCACAGTACCTGACCTTCTGCGTGGTTCCTTCAGACCTTGACATTCAAAAATGGTGGAAGTTCTGGCTCTACCACTGATGTGTCATTCAATGCCCTAACTTTGCTGCTTACTCCTGTTTCTTCTCTGGCATTCACTTCTATCCACCAATTTCCTAACAATCCACCATTGTCCATGGAAGCTAAACGTTAGCAGATTATTAAAGTATGTCCCCTCTCTTGCTTGTCCTAAAAAATAAATTCCACTAAACTGTGTGTATTCTCTATCTTCCCTTCACCTCAAATCTAGTATGATTTTTCATTAAAAAGTCAACATCATGTAGTTCAAATCCTCGCTCCAAGACTTACAACCGGGGCAATTTTCTTAATCTGTCTACCCCTTGTTTTTTCCTGAACTGTAAAATAGGGCTAATCATATTATCTGCCTCACTCAGCAATGCTGTGAGGAGTATGGAATAATCCCTGTAAAGGGTTTAGGCACAGTGCCTGAAACCTAGTAAATGCTCACCGAGTGTTAGCAACTGTTCTATCGTTAATAAAAGAGACAACTTTCTTGAGCTGCTTTGATTTAAGAAGACAATACCTTTCCCAGACATCTCTTTCCTGGGGCTAGCTATATTCCTATTCTGTCCTGATGGGAAGGAAGAGACATCATTGGCAGAGAACACCCAGTAGAGAAGCAGGGTGGATGCGGAGGTAAGCTGAAATGTTACCCCCTGCCAGCTTTTTGAAATGCAGATTAATCAATCTCTTTGATGTCCTTAGCCACTTGCAATGAACATCTTTCAGCATATTATTTGCTTTCTTAACCACATCACTTTTCACTGAGTTCAACATTCCTGTAGGATTCAAAGGATCTTGGTACATTCTTCCAAAATGAATTCAGAAGGTAAGTCAAAGAGAAGGGGAAACATCTTTGAACAGGACTCTGGGTTCAGACCAGGGGCAGGAGGAGGTGGGGGGGGGTTGCTTTGTGACTCAAAGGGCTAACAGTAAACTCGGCCTCAGGCTTTCCGTGTGCCAGCCCTCTCTGCCAGTGGCCTGATGACTAAGGGCTGCCAAGTAACCCGCCCTGCTCCTTGGTCTAAGTGAGTGCAGATGATGATGCATGCCTCCTGAAGGGGCAGGAGAGGAGCTTCATGGGGAGTCAGAGGGTCTCCTTGGGAGAGCAGGAATTAAAGGAGGCATCAGTATGTTTGCACTTTTAAGGGATCCACATTAATAATAGAATATTTTCTCTTTAATGGTAAGCACGTTAATTTATGCGGTTTGAAATTTACAATCAAAACCCAGAATCAACCTCCCTCGGCAGCGGCCCTGTTAGTACTTGTCTCTGACACGGCGCCGGCAGCTCTGCGTGTACGTCTCTGCTCACATGGCATCTGCTTCCTGGGCTGTAAGCTCCTCAAGGACTGGAACTGGCTCTTATTCATCTTGTATCCCCGACGGGGTAGGAATGTACACAGATACCACAAAACTGGCTTACTGAACTCTTAAATCTCTCTTGCGGAAGACCAGGCTTTATGGCAGAGGCTAGAAAGCCGACGACAAAAAAGCTATTTTGCAGATTCTCTTAGAGTCAAGGTCCACTCTTGAAAGAGCCTCCCCCAAGTGAGGTTTGAAAACCACAGTATCAGGAGGTAGAGACACGCTCTTGCTGGCGGGTCAGTCATGACCCCAACCTGGCTTCTCGGCGACAGCCAGAGTCTCGGTTTCCAGGCTGGAGCTACATGGTGTTGGCCTAGATTTCTGCCTTCCAGAGTCTTCTCCCTTGTAGGTGCCTAATTTCTTGTATTAAATAGCTTTCTGATGCAATTAGTTCCATGGGTCCTCTTATCTGCAGCTGAACTCTGATTTGGCGCTCATCAACAGTTTGTGAAACAAATACACTGAGGAGACGTTGGTTTTATATGAGGTACTCACACCTGGGCCCCTAAAATCACCCACTGATTCTCAAAGGGGATGATTCATTGACAAGTTAAAAAAGAATTCGGGTAAGGCCTCTACTAGGATTCTAAAATGCAGTGAAAAGGAAAGAAAAATAAATTACTGCAAAATACCACTCAGAGGTGTGTGTGTGTGTGTGTGTGTGTGGCCTCACCACTATCTAGAAACTCCGTAAGTGGCTTATTCTTGTCATTTAGTTCTCATTAAAATGGGGTGCCACTGTATTTTCTAAATGACCACAAAACTGTAGGTGATAAGAGATTATTTATTCAAGTTTTACATTCTGAAATAAATGGTTTGTGTGAAGTGGGGTAACGAGCAGAATTAGAGAGGCAGTTTCTTCAGTCTTCAGATTTGGGTCAGAGGCTTGACCTCTGAGAACATATATTTCAGATGTTGTTTATCCTGGGGAATCCCATAAAAGGCCTTCGGAACCCTTGAGCTTCCCAGGATAAACTTGAGGCTCGGAGCCTAAGCTCTTGGAGGCGCAGTTTGACTTCTATTTCTGTGTGTGGAGGAGAAACAAGGCGAGGAGCTCGCCTCCGCATTTCTTGGTGCAGGAACCACAGTTGGACTGTTTGAGCTAATGCTTTTGTGAGAAATTATCTTCTCATAATTGAAGCCGCCTCGCTGAGGCTTATGCCTCTCACCCTGTCTGGAAAAATGTCCTCTCCTTCAACAGTGCTGTGTTTTTTGACTCTTAAGGCTGACTTATCAGCACTATCCCAGTTTAGCTAAGGATTAACTTGGCTTGCCCAGATGTTTCTGTGATGGATCGATGTGTTGACTGATGAGAAGGGCTCCAGTCTAAGAGGATACTGGAAGAGAGCTGACTTGCCTTAGTCGGGGCGGGAGGGGGGTGGTTAGTGAACCCTTTCTACAATCACGAAATTATCAGCGGTGCCCTTAGGACATCCAGTCTGCTGACCCGAATGTGAGACCGTACTAGAATAAACAATAAAGCAGAGTGCTAGGTCTGAAGTAATGGCCCAGCTTGTCTGGATCCCATGTCCCACTGTCTTGGGAGAAAACATTCCTTCCTTCTTTCTTTCACTCTTTGCTACACGAGATAGTTAGTAAGCAGCTATTATATGCCGGACTCTACGGACTCTATGTGGTAGACTTTGCATATTCCTAGGCGAACAAAGGTTGCATAGCCATTGCCATCATGACAATTACAATCAAGGGGGGTGAAGCAGACAACAAACAAAAGAAGCAAATAGGTGTCACGTTACAACCCTGGAATGCCTGCAGGGAAAGAAGAGCCTTTGGGAGGAAAGAATGGAGAGGGGATACATTTACCACTGCTCTTCTAGGACAGAGTGTCAATGTCATCTGGCTGTTGAGAGACAGAGATGGTGGAACGGGGAGAGATGAGGGCTTGTTCTGCTATTAGATAAGCTAGATGAGGGATTGCGGAATGAATTTTATCCCCTCTCTGGGACTGCTATCCCATTGCTGTGAATCTTCCCAGTACAGCCTAGAGATGGCTCAGGGACCTGTGGCATGATCCTTCTTGAGGCAAGAAATAAAAATTCCAACCAAACATATCCTAGACAGTGAGGGAGTTCAACAATTAAGATACAAGGTGATTCCAAGAGTGGCCCAGTGTCTCAATGATGTCATTAAGGACCCAGGAACTTGCCATCTTCTTGCCTCCACACTCAGCATGTTAGATCTTTCTACTTCAATGGCCTTTTGAGATATTTTCCTAAACAAAGATAATTTCTTCTCAAGAGAAAATAAATGGTAGCTGTTCGATAAAATTCAGCACTAATTGATTTACCAAAAAATTCTTAATCTTAGTTTAACTTATATCTCTTTAATGGATTTAGTTTATAAGGTTATCATCTTTTTTTTTTTTAGATTTTTATTTATCTGAGAGAGAGAGTGTGATAGAGAGAGAGAGAGAGAGAGAGAGCAGGAGCAGAGGGGAGAGGTAGAGGGAGAAGCAGACTCCCTGCAGAACAAGGAGCCCAACGTGGGACTCGATCCCAGGACCCTGGGACCGTGACCTGAGCCAAAGGCAGATGCTTAACCGACCGAACCACCCAGGTGCCCTACAAGGTTATCTTCTTAATGATCAGTAATACTTCCTACATTCATTCAAAGTACTATCCCGTCTATTGTCACACAGCTGTGCTCATGTATTACTGTCCACACGGTCTGCGCCAGAATGCAATGTTGTGGCAAGAACTAGCACAGCCCTCATCTGTCCCTTTTAACCCTATTCCCAACGCCATATGTAACAGGGAACCCCACACCCAGATACATGGACGTGTTAGCCCACACATCCAAACTCCGGCCACAGGTTATATTAAGAGTGGCCTGTGGTCATGGGTGTGCTTTGAGGGACTCATACCAGGGGTGCAGTCTTCTCCAAAAAGAAGAGATTAGAAAGGGAACCACACAGACTCTGGAAACATGCTGGGCCATTTGGGCATGGAATTCTGGGATCCTGGGTGTCCAGGGGCAGGGCCACATTATGTCTTCAATAAGCCCTGGGTACTCTTGCCTTCATGGTCGTCCTTCCTCCATAAAAAAAATTAAAAATTACATCTTACAACTGCATTTACACAGAGACAAATATATCAATATTCTATAGAACATATTTTCAACTTAAAAGTTTACTTTTTTCTTTCTGATTTTAAAAGAAATTAAAACATTTTTGCAGCCCCTAAGAGGATCATGGGCCCTTGACACTGTGCCTACCGTGTCTGATGCATAAATCAGCCCGCCTGATGCATGGTCTATACTGTGCTGCAGAGGGACACATCCACTTGGCTTGGAAATTTGTTGCCTCGCAGGGGAGGCATGGCCAGAGCAGAGCTGGATCACTGGACCGTGGAAAGTTCAGGGCCCACATTTGAGTTCTTCATCCCCCCGTCTATGATGTTACTGGTTTATAATAAACCATGATCATTCAGTAAATGGTACATTTATATTATTCTAAAGAGCACTGAGTTAATAATTTGCATTCGTATGACTAAAGGACCCGTTCTGGTGACTCTCCCTCCACAAGAGAACAGGTGGCACTGAAAAATGAAACAACTTCGAGAGAGAACAACAGTTTGCTCCTTCCAAATGGTGGTTTCTCTAGCTTCCATGCATCAATGCTTTAAACGAGCAAACAAACAAACAAAAACCCAAACACCTCAGGGTTTTGTTTGGGATTGGGACCTCTGATGTACTCTTTGATAAATTAGATGCACCACATTAGCCAAGAAGGCCACAAGAACACCTGAGCATCTCTGAGCCCTGTAGTCCATTTCTTACCCTCCGCGTCTGCGGGGGAGGCTGAGCACGTGGTGTCATCCACAACGCTGGCTGTAGCTTGATTCTCCTTCTCTCATTCATTTGAAACATTCAGTGTTTCTCCCTGGAAAGGAACTGAAATAGTCTTCCCCTGGTTTCCATAGATTCTAAGTTCCTGGGCCTATCTCTTCACTGCACTTTTGGGTACGATGTGAGCCCATGAGTTAGTAAAAGTAGGAGTATCCCAGGGCCAAGTGAGCTCAGAGCCAGAATGTATGTCCCACGTTGGGCTCCACACTCAGTGCTCTTTCTCTCTCTCTCTCTTTCTTTCAAGTAAATTAATTAATTAATAAAATCTTAAGGAAAAAAAAAGATTTCTTTCCTTTAATTTCGCCCACCTAACATGTAAGACTGTGGATCTTGTACTTGCCTCTGGCTTTATTTCTCTTCACTCACAGACTCCCTCCGGGTCCGTTTCACCTTCAAACTCATTTCTGAACCAAAGATTGTTCTGTACCCTGGTCCCGCCCAGCCCCATTCCACCGTGGAGGCTCACATGATCAACTCCTATTCCTGCAAGACTAGACCAGACATCAGCTGCCCCGTGGGTACTTTTCTGACCTTCTTTGGACTTTTGGACTCTGCTGCTTTCATCTCCCTTTATACCTTTCACATACCTCCATTACAGCACAAATAACATGAAGCTGTTATTAATCTCTTCACTAGACCACAAGCTTCTTGTTTTATGACCAGTGTCTTGTCCCCAACACCTCCTTGTTGCACGAATCCCTCAATTTCAAGTTCCACCTCTTCCATAAGATGTTTCCCCATCCTCACTAGCCCAGAACGCTCCCTTCTATTCCTACTTGGTTGCATTTATTTATAGTCTGCTTTGTGAACAGCACTTTTCAAAGAAATCTGCAACACACGGTTCATGTTTTTTAAACATCATGTTAGGTAGAGCACAAGGCTTAGAACAGGATGGACACTCATAAGATTAGATACTACTAATGGCAGCAGCTTAGTAAATGTGTAACGGGACTGCTGGAATAGAAGGAATGGCAGGGCCTGTTATTGTGGACACACATTGCTTGTGTAGTATCCTTGCTATTGAGAGAAGCATTCCATTTGTAACTTATGGCCCCGATGGCTCATGTGGGGCTTACTCCATTACCTGATTCCACCAATGGGCGTGTGATCCATGCATACTAGAGTACCCCACTCTAGGATATATTGATTGGATTAGGGGAGAGCATGAGACCCAAGCTGCAACAATCAGAGTCAGACCTGAAACTTTCCGACAGGGGCTAGTCCTGATTAGCTTTTCCCCAAGATGGAAACTGTAAGGAAATGTCAGCTAAAGCTGTAATAGCCATATTGCCATTCACAATGGTGGAAGTCATTTGAAATACAAAAATAGGAGGCCAACATACAAAGATAAGTGCCAAGAGACAGAGAACTAGAGCCCTAATATTATCATTTGAACTCCTAGGTTCTACTTTGAGCCAGATCTGTTCCTGGATTTTCCATCACATGAGCCAAAAATATCACCCTTTCACTTAAATTAAGTTGGCTTTCTGTCACATGTGGTTTTCTTTATAGATGTCATCAAGGGGAAGGTAAAAGGAAGCTTGGGTTAAGGAAAGTAGACCTTCTTTTGGAATCTATTTTTATCACTTTCTAGATTTTTGATCTTTGATTATTATAAAGGGTTCTCAGTTGCAGGCAAGGAAATTCTATTCTGGGTGGTTGAGTTAAAACAGAAGGGCTCTGGAATAGAAGAGAAAGAGGTAAAATTATCTCTCTCCGCAGATGATACAATTTTGGAAAAGCCAAGATAATAAAGAGTAAAGCCACAACAAACGCGAAGAGAATTTAATTTTCAAAAGCAGTTTATAAAATCAACATCTCCTAATGCAATAATGGATCTAAACAATTTCCATCAATCGCTGTTGACCTGACAGAGAGAGACAAGCAGATACTGTGTGACTTAATAGGGGTTCACATTGCCACCTATGAGGCAGACTTGACAAATAAACAAAAATGCATCTGATCGAGCCTCTAGGACTAACTAATATCAATTTACAGAAAATGCATGGGATAGAGGGCGTGATACACGATACCACAAGGACCCAATTAGTAAATCTTCACTGTGGGAAATGCTACAGGCAAACAACTTGGCTTCCTCCACTGCAAATTTAAAAAGAAAGAGTAGGAGGGAGATTGAATTTATAGATTAAAAGACATTGTTTTGATCCTAATTTGAAGGCTTTCTTTAATGTTTAAAAAAATACAAGATAATCAGAGAAATTCAAATTTAATGATGTGAAACTGCTACAAGTGGAATAATGATACTACAGTAATTTTTTAAAAGAATATTCATACTTTAGAAACTGAAAATGCTATGGAGAAAATAATATGAGGTTTGAGATTTGCTTGAAATAATCCAGGTGAGGGGGGGCACGGGTAGGGGTGGAGATGAGGCAAGGTTGTCCCTGTGTTGATAAGCATTTAAGAAAGTAATTGATAGATGGCTGCTTATTATACTCTTCTCTGTACTTTTACATATATTAAATAGTCTCTAATAAAGCTTTTTTGAAAAAGATATTAGATAGCTAAAAAATTATTATAAGGGCCAGAGAACCCAGGCACAAGATCCAGCTGGTAGGAACAACCCAGAATCAAGTCTTAGGAAAATGTGAGTAAGGAATGCCCTGCAGCCACCACCAAGCATCGATTTTCTGCTCGACTCTTGGAGCCACTGACAGAGAAAGAGAGTCAGGGAGACACACACAGAGACGGAGAGGAGTCACTGCCAGAGAGGAAGAGCTCCCTTCCCCTCCTTCCCTCTCAGGAACTTGGGAGACAGAGTCTGAAGCAGATGCCTCTGGTTATTAGAGCTTTGGGCATTGTTTCAAACGAGGCTGGGAAAATGGGTAAAGTGAGCACCGAGTAGTGAGTAGTTTCCGTTCCAATAGCAAAGGGGATTTACCGGCCCCATCCCCGTTACTGAGAATTAAACAGTGAGCAATTCCCAAAATAATGGAAAGAAATTCAGACAATGGACACAAAAATAAATGAACAGTGTTTACCTCACCAGGCAAATAACAACCTCCCAGAGTTTTGTCTTCCTCATCTATAAGATTTTTGAACAACTGCTGTGAGGACCAAAAGGGATAATATGTCTGTGAAACAGCACAAAAGGTCACTCAGCAATCTTTCCTTCCTCCCCCTCTCCTCCTTTCCTTTCTTCCTTCCTTCCTCCCTCCCTCCTTCCTCCCTCCCTTCCTCTCTCCATCTCTCCCTTCCTTCCTTCCTCCCTCCCTCCCTCCTTTCCTTCCTTCCTTCCTTCCTTCCTTCCATCCTTCCTTCCATCTGTCCTTCCTTCCTTCTCTCCCTCCCTCCCTTCCTTCCTGCTTGTCTATTTCAGTTGCCACCTCTTTATTTCCTCAGGTTAATATAATAGTCCATTCACTTGAGGGCTACAAAGTAAGTAATTTTTTTGGAAATCAAAATGGATTGACTGAATCCATACTTTCATAGGGGGAAAAAATGTTCCCTTTCCCCTTAGCTCTTCTTGCACACCTGGTTTCACAGGAAAAGAAATTAGCATTTCGAAATGCACCTCGGCCTCAGCCACAGGTGAAATATTAAAGCATTCCCACCTGTACCAAATTCTCAACCTTTGATCAGCAGGTTGGGAATAGTCATTGTCCCATAAAGCTATGGGCAGACTTTCTGATTCACTGAAGTGGGTTCTCCCCCTAATAAAAACACTCCCCAAGAGAACACAGCCGTGCATTTCCCGCAGTCTCCTCAGTCAGGTGGGCTGTGGGCTGGATTGACTCAGCAATGGTTAGCTGCCTTTTAATTCTCTTCTTCCTGCCTGTCCATTCATACCATGGACCAGAGGGAAGGAGCTCTGTGTCATCAAGGTAACCACGGCTGGGTCACTCTCTCCCACTGCCAGTCAGCGTGGTCATTTTGGAAGGGGGCTGGAATATCTGACCTCATGACTATAGGGAAGTTTTGTGATTAATGATGATTTTTATCTTTGGACTTCAAAGATTGACTCACGCAGAGAATGAGCAATCTATAGGTCAGATATCCTACATACTCGTCCTTTTCTTCCTTCAGTCTCCTAGGAATTCAGGGAACTAAATACCGACCAGCTGTAAAGGATGTCTATCCTGTCAGCAGAAAAGCCTGCTTAATGGGCCCCTATGAGGAATTGTTTAAAAGGATGCTATGTGATTTTTCCCAAGAGTTTGTGTTGAAACATGAACAACTAGAAAACTTAACACCGAACTCTCTACACTTTATGCACAAAGCAAGGCTCTTCTCTTTTTTTTCCCTTCTGTGGTTCAGTTGTTTTGCAGCCAGTCTAAAACATGAGATTACCTTTTATTTAATAATGGGACAAATATTTACCAAGGGTTTCCTATGTGTAAGAAATTGTGCAAAGCCATGGGGTTACGAGGAGGAAAAGATATGGTGCCAACACTCGATAGTGTCCACAGAATTGATAATCTCTAATATGCCTATTAAATGTTACTTTTCACAGTGCTGTTTAACTTGTCCTAAGTCATTTTTTAAAATGCTTATAATTCAAGTGATGGCCCTAACTTTTTTCAAAGTCAGTTTACCACTTCACATGAGTTCAGCCTATCTTCTAGGAGATAATGTATTTAAGATGCTTAGTCTGTGAGCTCAAGAAATAGGAGGCCCCTCACTCTCCCATACACTTCTTACACAATGAATTTTTTACGGCACATTTTTATTTATTTGTTATTTAAATTCAATTAGCCAACATATAGTACATCATTAGTTTCAGATGTAATGTTTATCAGTTTTGTATACACCCAGTGCTCATCCCATCACGTGCCCTCCTTAATGCCCATCACCCAGTTACCCAGTCCCCTCACCCACCTCCCCTCCAGCAACCCTCAGTTTGTTTCCCAGAATCCAGAATCTGTCATGGTTTTTCTCCCTCTCTGATGACTTCCCATTCAGTTTTCCCTCCCTTCCCCTATGATCCTCTGCACTGTTTCTTATCTTCCACATATGAGGGAAACCATATGATAATCGTCTTTCTCTGCTTGACTTACTTCACTTAGCGTAATCCCCTCCAGTTCCAACCATGTTGACGTAAATGGTGGGTATTCATCCTTTCTGATGGCTGAGTGATATTCCATTGCATATATATAACCACATCTTCTTTATCCATTCGTCTGTGAATTTAAAACAGCACTTGTGTGTTCACACCAGACATGTGTCCCATAGCAGTTTTCTATTTTGTTTAGCTAGGAGGATGCCATAACTAAGTGAAAAATTCACATAGCACCCTCCTGTGTCACCTTGTTCTAGGTTCCAGGATGTGCCCAGGTGGAAAGAACTGGGACTACATGCTTAATTTGAAGTTTGGTAATCTCAATCATTCCCCAACCATCAAAAATATTCACCTCATTCCCTCTGTCTACAATCATCTATGCGACCCTCTTGAATTGACTCCCACACCTGTTCATCATATAAAGAACAAAATAAAAGCGAATGCTGTTTAAAATCCCTCTTCTTCAACAAGGTCTTCTGTTTTGAAATTGTGAAATGGTCCCTGGTCTATTCTCTCACCAGCTGTGGTCTTTTATCTCCTCAGGAGAATAGCTGATATCATACAAGGCAAAGCCATTGTGCTTACAGACGCCATAAATATCTCCCCTAAATCCTGCATGATAAATTTCCCTCTGATTAGTAAAGCAGATACTGTAATGTGCAAGGGGGAGGGAAGAGGCTTTGATGACACTAAACTAAGCCTCTGGAGAAATCCCATCCCTCCCTCCTGAATTTCACTGTCCAAAAACTGGAATCACAAAAGTGATAGAAAATGCAGTCTGAATTATCCACTCCCATTGCTTGCTTCACTTTTGTTTTGTTGTGTTTTTTTTACCTGGTTTTCAATTATGGACAAAATAAAGTTTACTTATACAGAATCCAAAGCAAGTTGAATTTGTTAAAGGTACAAGTGGGAATAAGCTTCTTATAGAAATCACAATATGCGTTTTGGACCACAGCCTAAAAAGGGGGAAAAAATCCTTTGAGTGAAAAGTAAAAGAAGGGCTTTCAGTTTTGTACATGCATTTGGAAATTACTTTATCCCTGACTCATGATCTACTTTATTTTTGATCCTTGGGAAGACCTGTCCCTATACTATGATTTTTTTTAATAACAAGTTTCTATTTGTAACTATTAGTTGGTTTTTCCACAAAATTAAGTTGCTGGAAAGACTGAGAAGAGACAGAATATTCCTGGATCAAATGGAACTGATGAATGTGGAAATCCAAGGATTTGAGAAAGCATTGTCAATACTTATAGTCGGACCAGTGGGAGACTAGATAATTCTGCATGTTTTTCTTGGTCTTCCTAACGTATGTTTTTTCAAATTAAAAAAAAAAAAAGTAGGGGCGCCTGGGTGGCACAGCGGTTAAGCATCTGCCTTCGGCTCAGGGCGTGATCCCGGCGTTATGGGATCGAGCCCCACATCGGGCTCCTCTGCTATGAGCCTGCTTCTTCCTCTCCCACTCCCCTTGCTTGTGTTCCCTCTCTTGCTGGCTGTCTCTATCTCTGTTGAATAAATAAATAAAATCTTTAAAAAAAAAAAAAGTAGACTGTTGTCAGGGATAAAAGGTGAAAAAAATCATTCTTGTGTTTTTTGCTAGGTGGACCTTCATCTGTGTAGGATATAGGTTTCAGATTGTTTTTTGGTTTTTTCTTTTTTCAAGCGACAAGTCTTTGTGATCTGCGGATGAAGGTTGATATGTAAATAATAAAATAACCTAAAGGTAGTCAAAGAGACACCCACCCAGACACTCATTCTTCCTGAAGCCTACCTCATTGACAGCCAGGGAGCATTTGGACAATGGAGAGAAAGCATCTGACGCTGGAAGGTAAGTAGAAAAAGCATAGGTTTGGGGCCAATACCACAAAGAAGAAGCTGAAAACGTCTACTAATTTATCCTATGGTCTGAGCTATCCATTTCCGCATGTAGGTCAAACCCTGTTACCAGTTCAACTCCTCTCCCCTATGCACATCTCTTTCCCCATCCCACCTTAAACAAGGTATGTCAGGGTACTATGCAATTAACTAAGGTCTCTGAATTTTTTTCATCCACACTTTGCTTAGATGAAGGGTTTGGGGCGGCGGGGGCGGGGGGGAGGAAGGGGCTTGTCTTGTCCTTGCACAGCTGGGCATTTGGTTGGGTTGATTAGTTATCATGCTCTATTCTCTGCGTGCTCTCCATTAACAGCTGGACACTCTTTCCCTTGGCCACAGGGGCTGAGCTTAATTCATTGACTCAAGTTCTCTAAGGTACAGCAGGGAACATTTCATGTGTGTTGGCTCTTCATGCATTACTACTGAGGACCGCAGGAGACAATTTTAAGATGCTCCAGCCCAGTCCAGCCTCCCTGGAGGAGGCAGAATGCCCTGGCCGACACTGCCACCCTGCTGATTCAACCGTCACTCAGACCGCCGTCAGAGCTTACTGGCTTCGGGCTGTAAGTTACAGGAAATCTTTCCGCCTGTACTTGGTTATTTATAGAGGAGTTTATAGGATTCTTCCACAACTCAAGGGAGGAAAATCAAACAAATGTCACCTCCTATTATCGTGGCAACTAAGTTCCACTCTGAAAATAGAAGCTGGAACCTTAACCCATCAACTAGTAAACCAACCCACCGTTGGATTTAAATTTTAGTAACACTTCCACGTTAAAAAACATTCTTTCAAATTTTACCCACTCTAGAGAGTTGTTCCTGATTAAGTCCACCCTCCTTTGCCCTCTCTGACACCTCTTTGCATGGGACTAATGTTTTAATAATGGACTTCAAAATTGGATTATTCGTCATACTTTGCCACCTTCCTGTATTCCTTCCTTCCTTCCTCCCTTCTTTCCTTTCTACCTTTCACAAATACTAATATAAAGCTTACTATATGCCAGGAACTGTTTTAAGAATTTTAATCCAGAGCAACCCCAGGGGGAAGGAGCTGTTATCAATCCCATTTCATGATGGGAAGACGTGATTTATGATGCATCGTTGGACTGGCCTATGCACGACTCTTTTATTTCTTCATTTACAAATTCTTTGTTAGTTGTTCATTTCTTTGTTAGTAATAAAAACCAACCACACAACCCAAAGACTAGAACACAAGCAAGGCTTACACCTACCTACATGATTCTCTCTTACTCCCATTACCCAGGTGCCTTGCTCTGATGTGCTGATTTTTATGTTTTTATTAATAATTTCCTTGCTTGTTTATAAAAATAATTTATGCACCTGTGCACATTTGATAAAAAAAAATCTTATTGCTTTGTTGTAGTAATTTTGAACGTTATGGGGAGCACAATGCCGTGGTCATCTGACTGTTTGCTATCCCTCGCCACCACACGATCATGTATGGCTCACTCACTTCCACTGGCAAAATATGTTCCACGATGCAACTTATTTCTTTGTTTCCCTGTTAATAGTCATTCATTACCTGCTCTTGCTTTTACAAACATGGCTCCTCTGAGTATTTCGGTAAATTTCTTGCAGCACCCAAATGTACCAAATGCATCTTTGGTATATGCCTGGACAATCATTGGGTCATGGAATATGTGACTGTTCGGCTTTAAAAGATAATGCCAAGTAGCTTTCCAAAGTGGTTAACCAATTTACAACAGCAATATATAAGAATATCTGAGAAATCTAGTTGATCTATATATTCTCCAACTTTGGTATAGTTTCAACTCTTAATTCTTGCCCATAAACTGAGCATGAATTGGTATGTGCTATAGTCTTGGTTTGCTAGTCTAGATGGCTGCAAAGAGGCTGGGCATCCTTCCATATGTTTTTAGCTGTATATTTTTGTCCTTCTGTGAGTGTCTATTTTTGTATGTTGGACTTTCATTTTTTAATTTTTTTTCTATTGAGCTGTTTGAAATTTCCTTAGTATTTTATAGAAGTTTTTACATATTCTTGATACTAAAACTTTGCTAATTATATCATTTGTTAGCAAATGATTTTCTGTATTGTAGCTTGCTTTTTTTTTTACCTTCTTTACCTTCTATAAGAATTTTTTTGATAAACAGCATTTCTTAATTTTAATAAAGTCAAAATCATAAATCTTTTCTTTTATGGGTTATACTCTTTGTGCCTGTTTAAGAAATCCTTCCCTACCCCAAGGTCGGAAAGATATCCACCTATATTTTTATACTGAGTGTTTTAAAGTTTGCTTTTGACATTTAAGTCCTTAATCCATCTGGAGTTGATTTTGGGGTATGGTGTAAGGGTGGGATCCAAATTCATTTTTTTTTCCAAATGGACAACCAGTTTTTCCAGCTCCTTTTATTAAATAATCCCTCTTTTCTCCACTGAAATGCCAGGCCACCTCTGCCCTCATTAAAGCTCTGCATATGCACGGATCTATTTCTGGGCTCTCTACTCTATTCCATTGGTTCATGTGTCTACACCTGCAATGTGGTATTTTGGTAAGAGCACAGGACTTGGAGGCAAAAGATCTGGCCAGTTATGACCAAGGGAACTTGAATGGGTCATCTGACTATTCTGCCCAGTTTCCTCGTTTGTAACATACAAATAACAATTCCTACCGTAAAGATGTTGTGAAGATTAAAGGCTTATCTGTGGAGTGTTTTGTAACCCATCAAATTCTATGAAGCATTCTACATTGTTATTTGTTTTATAAATGTTCTCGAAGTGTTTCTTTTCCTTTTTTTTTTTTTTTTGTCTTTTAGAAATCTTTTGGTTGTCAGTAACAGAAAACCTGACTTCTACCAGCTTTAAAAATAAAATTTAATGGCCCACATAACTTAACTATTCCAGTGGTAGGACTGGCCTTAAGTGATGCTTTAAATAGTGACTCTTTAGAGACTCAGACATTCCAGAGAAGCATTTTTCCACCTCTTCTCTCTGAATCCTGCAGTCACCTTCATTCTGAGGCCTTCTGGTCAAAACGTGGCTGTCAGCGGCTTGTGGGTCTGCACATGTCCTAGTTCACAGCCTAGTTAAGACAGCTCCCCTCCAGGTCGCTTCCGAATAAAAGAGAAAATTTCTTACCCAAACATCACGGGCAAAGTTCTCTGTCTCACAGCTCCTAGAGCTCATCCTGGGCGAGTGCTGAGTCCTCACCCAGGCACTAGGAGCACATGATGAAGGTGAGGGTAGGGCCCCTTCCCTCCAGCCTAGCAGCCACCTGCAAGGGTCAAAATTTTGGTTACTGTTGCTAACACAAGGCAGAGAATGAATACTTTGGACAGGGGGCTGGGCACCCATAGCAAGTGGTCATCACATTTTTATTTTAACTTTTAAACAAAATAACACATGTAACTTTTAAACAAAATATACATGTATATTTAAACAAAATAACACATGTATCCCCCTCCCAAGGGAAGGGGACACTGGATTGCCCTGGTGACGCTGCCCTGCCTCTAAACCTCTGAAAGTTCTGCTTCTTTATGAAATGAGCTTTATACACTCTAATACATTTATACTTCTCCATCCTTACTACTCATTTCAAATTTGATAAAGCTATTGTTATTTTTAAATACTTTATTGTTTACCTTTGCGATTTTTTTACAGTGCGTCTGTATTTCTTTTTCCACCAATTTGATTAGTATCTCAATTCCCTTCTCTGAAGAACTTTAGCCCTTCTCCCTCCCCTCCACCCCTCCTCCCTTCACTTCCCCTTCTGTCGGATGTAGTTTGCCTTTTGCATTGTCAAGACGGTGAACATTCATGTTCCATCCTTCAACAATAAATAGGACTTTCCTGCTCTGTACATATTACATGTTGAATTTGCAAAAACGTTTCCCCATCAGTCCAATTTTGTGCTAGAATAATATTTATTTTTCTGAGGGTCTAGTTTTACTCAAATTAGACCCCTGTACCAATTCAAGTAACGTGTTCACTAGCAGAAAGTTTAAATACAATGGTTTTTTTGTATTTTAATTTGTGTATTATTGGGATCATAACTTTCTACTCCAGATTTCATTTTTCTTGGACTTTCTAACTATCCTTTTTTCAGTTGTTTTTATCCTTTCATTTAGAGCTTCTATTTGCATGAAATTCCATTTGTCTTTTCCCCCACAAGAAACCTCTCTCATGGGTTTCTTTGTCCTCTTACACCAGATGGGAATGTTTTTCTCTCCAGGCCTTGTCATGGTGGTCATTGGGGGCTCCTCTTCTCTTCCGTCCTGTGCTGGTTACCCTGCTCTCTGAATCCCACGTCTTCCATTTCTAGTTTCTTCCCATTGCTTAACTAAAGTCACAATTTCAACTGACTCCCTTAAAAAGTGTCATTAAAAGGTAAATATCACCGTTCCTTGCTGTCAGAAAATATCTTTATTCTGTTCTCACATTTGATCGGTATCTTGGCTCAGATCGATATATTGGCTGCATTTTCCTGGAATCCTCAGTTGCTTATGAGAAATCTGATTATCAAACTGATCCTTATTCTTTTACATATGCTTGTTTTTCCTTTCCGGAAGATTTAATGAACATTCCTTTCTCCTTCATGCACTGTAATCAGAACATTATATATGTTTCTTTTATTTTTTTAAGATTGTATTTATTTGAGAGAGAGAGAGCATGAGAGAGCAGGAGGGGGCGGGAGGAGAAGGAGAAGCAGACTCCCTGATGACCAGGGAGCCTGACAGGGGGCTCAATCCAGGGACTCCAGGATCCTGACCTGTGCCAAAGGCAAACACTTAACTGGCTGAGCCACCCAGGTACCCCTATATTTCTTTTAAACTCATCTTGCTTAACCATTGGTGAGCCCCTTCAATCTGAATATTCTGGGAAACCTCTGGTGACATTGGAACATAATCTACTCCTCCCATTTTCATCATTCGTTCGTTTTTTGTTTTTTGGGTTTTTTTAGGTGTCATAGATGGCTCTGTTGGGACCACCTGAATTTGTCTCTTAGTTGTGTTTTGTTTTTATTTTCTATTTTGTTTAAGCCTACATATAATAAATTGAACTAATCTTAAGTGTATATGCATGTACACACTTACATAACCAACACCCAGACGGAGACAGACCATGCTTCCAGCATCTCAGGAGTCCACATCCAAATAACTCAAGGTATCATCAGTTCGTTTTGCCTGTTCTTGAACCTTATATAAATTGAATTATACAGCATACACTTTTATTTGTCCTGCTTCTTTTACTCAGTGTAATGGCTGCAAGGTTCATCTATGTGATTTGGAATATCAACATTGGGTTCTTTTTTTTAACTGCTGTAGAATATTCCAGATTTCACTATTTACTTATTAGACTTCCTGTTGATGAACATGTGGGTTGTTTCCAGTTTGAGGCTACAATGAAAAATACACTTGGGGTCATTCTTATACATGTCTTTTGATGGACATATGTACTAATACATTTCAGGCATGTATCTAGAAATGAAATTGCTGGGTCACTATATTTAATTTTATAAGACACTGTCAAACTTTTTCCCCAAGTGGCTGTACCAATGTATGCTCCCACCAGCAATATGTGAGAATTCCAGTCACTCACGGCCTCACTAATACACAGCACTGTCGGTCTTTTTAATTTTAGCCATTTTAGTAGATGCAAAATGTAATTTCATTATGGTTTTAAATTGCATTTTTGTAATGAGTAATGACATTGATCACTGTTTTCATACTCTTGCAGTGCTTTGAAAAGTCTCTTTTATAAAATGTCTGCTCAAGTGTTCTATCCATTTTAAAATCAAGTCGTGGGGCGCCTGGGTGGCGCAGTCATTAAGCAACTGCCTTCGGCTCAGGGCGTGATCCCGGCGTTCTGGGATCGAGCCCCACATCAGGCTCCTCTGCTGGGAGCCTGCTTCTCCCTCTCCCACTCCCCCTGCTTGTGTTCCCTCTCTCGCTGGCTGTCTCTCTCTCTCAAATAAATAAATAAAATCTTTAAAAACTAAAATAAAATAAAGTCGTATGCATTTTCTCTTCGTCATGTAGAAGACTTTATATATTCTGGACTGAAGTACTTTCCAGACCTATGTATCATGAATGTCTTCTTGCATTCTGTGACTTGCCTTCTAACTCTTTTATCGTATATTTGTATGAACAGAAGTTTCGGATCTTAAGGAAACCCAGTTCTCAAAGTTTTCAGTTATGATTAGTGCTTTTTGTGTCCTGTTTAGGAAATCTTTCTCTGTTCTCAAGTTTATGAAGATATTTTCCTATAATGTCATCTAAAACTTTACTTTTTACCTTTCATATTTAAGTTTACAATCCATCACAAATTAATTTGTGTGTGTGATGTGAGACAAGGTTCCTTTTTTTCCCCATAAAAATATGCAGTTGCCCCACCACAATTTTTATTGAAAAGGCCATTTATTCCGCTGAATTACAATACCACTTTCACTGTAAATCGAGTGACTCTATATATTTGAGTCTTTTTCAGGATTCTATTCTGTTCTAATTGTCTGCTAGTCTAGTCTTACAACAGTAGCACACAGCCTTAATTACTGTTTTTACTGTGAATCTGAACATCTGATAACTTAGGTGTTTCAATTTTGTCCTTTTTATTCCAAAATTGTTTTGGGATTCTAGGTCTTTTATATTTCTCCATACATTATAGGACCTACTTGTCAATTTCCACAAACTATCTTGCTGCTATTTGATTGGGATTGCATTCAATCGAAAGTTAAATTTGAGATCATAACAAAACGTGATTCCCAATCCATTACTATGGTACAGTTCTCTATTAAACTCCAATTATTTAAACAAATTTACTTACTCTTGACAATGTTTTACAATCTTAAGTCTTGCAAAATTTGCATTAGATTTATTCCTTAGGTATTTGATAATTTTTTGCTGCTTTTGAAAATGGTATTTTAAATTTTATTTCCCATTTATTTCTCTCTAGGGTATAGAAATACTTTAATTCACATTAATCATGTATCCATTGTTCATGTTAGCTTCATTTGTTACTCCTAGTAGTTTCTTTACCATTTCTTTTGGATTTTCGATTTTCCCAATTATTTCATCTGACAGTAGCAATGGTTTTTAATGTTTCTTCATATGTTTCTCATGCTTTTTCGTTGTTCCGCCTCTTTTGCCTATGTACTGGATGATTTCCTTAGCTTTATCTTCTGTGAATTTTAGCTCTTGTTATAATTTGGGCATTTACATTACTAGTCTTTCATTGCTCTTTCTGGTCCTCTGATTTTTTTAGCATATTCTTTTGTGGATGCAATACAATTTCAAATTACTCCAATTATACTATTTTTGTTGTTTTTGTTTCTTTTTTTCTCTATGGTCAGATTTTGTTGTTTTGTTTTTTAAATCTTTCTCTTTTCTACCATTTATTCTCATGTATCTAGTGATCCTTACTCGTCCCTTCATATCTAAGAAATAAGTGCTTAGCTAATAAGGATTTCCTCTGATGTTATATCTCTTTTCCCTTCAGTCTCTCTCGGATGAGAAGATGCCTGGCTACTTAGCATGAGATAGAGCGAAATGTGTAGCTGTTCAGCTTTCCTTTACATGAGTGAAAAGGGAAACACTCTCAAATGATTATCTCTCCTATTGTAAGGACATAAGGAGAAGGACTTAAATCCATGATGTGAACATCTACACTGGGCATTTTCTTAAAGGGTTTATTTTATTTCTTAAGGAAGAAGCCGTCGTGTTTGAATAAGAAATGACAGCCTGGATGCCTATACCAGGGGAGGAAGGTTGAGGGCAACTATTTATAGTTTGATCTACAAACATATGTACTGTCACATCTCTGAATCCCTTGAAGTATATTCTGAGCAGGAGCGTTACCATGCTCTATTTCCCTCAAAATGCATCTATTCACTCTTCTTTGGTAGTTGTGTTTATTACCTAGTAATCTCTCCTCCCCCATCTGCTTTATTTGCTTTGCTTTTTTTATGTACAAATATATATTATAATATATATAACTGCACATATACGCATATATATAAAATATATATGATATATTATAATATATAATATATGTAAAATATATTTAAAGATATAAAATTACACATGCACAAGAATACATATAATATGCAGGCTTTGTGTGTGTGTGTATAATGTTTTTTTATTGGGATCTTGACAAGAAAAAACAGGAACACAAGTCTGCTATCTTGAACTGGATACTTGAATTTTTTTTTCATACTATGTAGTCAACCTACAAGTTTAAACTTCTTTGAATGGGAAAAATACTCGTTTTAAAAAAATTATTATGGAATTACATCATCATTGGAAGACCTTTCTCCATTGATCTGTTATGTCTCTGTACATCTTGCCTGACAGCCTTTCGTTCAGGATTATCTTTCCAAGGATGTTTGTAGAGTGAACGGCCTTGGGAAACAGAGATAATATGTCCTTCGGGAGCAGTGGACAGGCTTGTTTGCTGTCCAAAATAATGATAATGCCTATTTCCAGGATAAATGTTGGAACAGTTTACTAACAACTCATGTTTCCTCAACTCAGTTCCACAGCTGTGATGATCACCTCCCAGTGCACAGCATTCACCTGGACTGCTCAGCCTCTCCCTGTGGGACTTCAAGGGCAAAGGGAATCACACGAACATGAAGTTCTACTGTCTGCTGCATCATGAGTGATGGTGTCCTTGGTCTCTGACCCAGAAGTCGTGTGTCTTCCGCCATAATCCAGGAAATGATGGCCGGCTAACCTGTTAGCTTACAAATAAAGTGAAAGCTCAGAACGACCTATAGGATAGAAGAGAGGTTTAAAAATGGGATTGCCAACTAACCAAGATACCAAGCTTTAGTATAACACGAGTTGAAGCCATTAATTCCACCTTCTAAAATTTGGTTGCTGTCACTCTCTTTGACCATGAAGGTTTATCACATTTATTTTAAAACCCATTGACAGTCATTTTAGAGGTGTTTCTAAAGGGATTAGAACTAATTGTTCTAATAGTATTCAATCCACTACGATTAGCTCAAATCCTATATAAATGCTATAAAGTTGACATATTAAACACCAGAAAAATAAGTAAGATATATATTTTTTTAAAAGTTATTATCCTGGGGCACTGAGGCTGAAGCTGCAGGCAGAGAGAGGCTTTTTGGAAACGATGTTTTTCACTCTGCTGTGAAGCTTCACTGTTTTTGTCCCTTGCAGATATTTAGGCTGTATGTTGATCAGATTAGTTTAAAATTTTACTGCATAAGGAAAAAAATCATTGGAAGCATAAAAACAAGGCAAACCAAAATACCTAAATGTGTTTTTTAAAAAAGGTTGTACCACAGTAGAGGGAACTATTTTGGGTAGTATTTTCCTATATGCAAAGATTTTGATTATAACAATATTACAAACTTAATTTTGAGAGTTGATAGTAAGGAAAAAAGAATCATAAAAAAAATCAACCTGTGATCAAAGATTTCTCTAAACCGCTGTCTAGGGGACATATAGTGGCTAGTTCAGGCAAAGGGCAATGTCCTGTGCCATCTTGCCCCTTAATACACAAATGAGAATTTATGTTTCTAATATTGACCTAAATGCTCTCAACATCCCCAGACATCAAAGAATGATGCAGCTATGTTTACTACATGGGGCATTGCTAAAGGCACTTTATAAAGATTATTCCAAAAGCGTTGAAATAAGAATGCTTTTCTGACTAGCCTGCAATTAACCATACCATTAAGTTATGCAATTGTTCCAGTCCCTTAAAATTCTATGTAATTATAATCGTCCCAGTGTTTCATGCTCACCTCCCTAGGTCTCTTTGCTAGTGTGTTCTTCTGTATGTTAAACCACCAAAATACAGTGCAGTGATCCAAAGCTGAAGAAGAAAACCCAACTCTTCTCTACACTTCAAGTAACACGGCAAGATCTGATTCTTCGGGAATCTGGCAGGAGACATGCCCCAGCATTTTGAGCACACTGAGTTTATGTGGCCCAAGATGGTAAAATTAATTTATGGTTTTAAAAGCACCAGAGATATTCTTGGATATCTCTGTCCCTATCAAAATCCTAATATATGAGCAGCATTTTGCAAGACATGACAGAGGCTGTAACAGAAGAAAACAAGATCTATCTTTGAGGAGGTTATCGCTCAGAAGGAGAGACCAGATATAAACATCACAAACCATAAAAAAGTATATTAACAAGTTGCGTTAGGACCCTCACACAGGATGAACTGTGTGGGAAGGTAGAACATAAATGTTCAAGGGAATCGGAAAATACAGTCAAGGATTTGAACTATATCCAGCTTTTTATGCAACTATAATAAAGGCCTCAGCTTGAGACTAAAGGAGATTCAGATGTGTCTGGGGACATCTGGCAAAAGGGCAGTGTCAGCCTCTAGAAATTTATTTGCATGAAGACTGACAAATCTTTTGGGAGAGAAGTGGTCCTGGGGGAGGAAGGATCCATGCATGATGAAGTGACTCAGTAAAAAAGCCTTAGTCATTGGAGGAGGAAAATGATTCTGAACACATCAAGTCTGAGATTTTTCCCCAACTTACCCCCATTTGGGCTTCGTCTGATGTTATGGAAAGCAGCAGTGCTAAGTAAATGCTGAAATAGTCGTTTTATTTTGTGACATAAGCAGTCTTCTTTGGGATCTAGCAAAACTTAACAGAAAAGGATAGTCTCTCCCTACCACTTTTCCATAGGTTATCACACAGGGTTGGCACCCTGAGGACACCGGCGTCGTGCCTGGCAGAGCCAGTGCTGCACCTACCATGCCTCATGAATAGTCTGAGGGTGGCCAGTCGGGAGGAAGTGCAATGCTTTTGGATCAGTAGCAGAGACAGGGTACCCAGGAGTCAAATAAAGGCAGCATCTGAGACAGGCTTTTATACCCAGCTCAGTGTCAGCCGTTAACAGGAAACTGAGCCATTAGAACCGCAAGTGAAAATGCCAAGCCTGGAAGAGCAGAAACGGGACTTCCTGCCCAGTAAAGCAGCAAAAGCTCGGCTTAAGAACAACTGTTCTTGGGGGCGCCTGGGTGGCGCAGTCGGTTAAGCATCTGCCTTCAGCTCAGGTCATGATCCCAGAGTCCTGGGATCGAGCCCCACATCAGGCTCTCTCCTCAGCAGGGAGCCTGCGTCTCCCTCTGCCTCTGCCTGCTCAAGCGCCCCTTCTTTCTCAAATAAATAAATCTTAAAAAAAAAAAAAAAAGAAGAAGAACAACAACAACAACAACTGTTCCCCGTACCATGAATCCAATTTATTTGTGGCCATCTGAGACAGCAGGCAAAATCTCCAGCAAGGCAAGAATTTCCAGGGGGGTAGGGGACCTATGTCAGTGTAAGAAGGCATGAGATAATGACACTTAAATCTTTAATGTTAGCTGACCTCATGGCTATCTGCAGGAAGGAGTAGCTTGAGAAATTTAGGCTGTAGAATTTGTTATTTCTCACAGTATAGAGGATTGTCTTTAGCTGTGATGTTCAAGGTTAGGTTTCTAATAAAGCCGAAAAGGCTTATACAGTAAGCATGTATAAAGAAATAGTGTCTAGGGGCGCCTGGGTGGCACAGCGGTTAAGCGTCTGCCTTCGGCTCAGGGCATGATCCTGGCATTATGGGATCGAGCCCCACATCAGTCCTCCGCTAGGAGCCTGCTTCTTCCTCTCTCACTCCCCCTGCTTGTGTTCCCTCTCTCGCTGGCTGTCTCTATCTCTGTCGAATAAATAAATAAAATCTTTAAAAAAAAAAAAAAAGAAATAGTGTCTAAATGCTAAATGCCAGGACGTTTAGTTATTCTATAGAAGTCTTAGAGAATCACAATCCTAGGATGTGATAATGGTTGAAATCAGGTAGACCAGTCCTCTAATATTCAAATAAGAGAGTGAGACCCGGGAAAAAGTAAGCCAACCACTGGCTGGCTGGAGGTGGAACAGGCAGCAGAACAGGAATCTTCTCTCTTGCAGTCCAGGGCTCTTTGAATGACACCATAAAGACTCAGGGAAACCAAG
Source organism: Ailuropoda melanoleuca (assembly GCF_002007445.2). NCBI lineage: Eukaryota > Metazoa > Chordata > Mammalia > Carnivora > Ursidae > Ailuropoda > Ailuropoda melanoleuca. Next base: position 116,918,536 of record NC_048225.1, read on the forward strand.
TGAGAAACAATAAGCCTAACCTTTTGATTCCTAGAAAGTGTCAGCAAATTACCTATAGCCATTCTGTGCAAATAAAAATCAAGCTGGGAATTTGTTTAAGAACTGTCAAAATGTTCTCTCCTTGAATGTGAATGTGTTTATGTATGTTTCTGTCAGTTTGCACATGTAAATTCCTGAACTGATTTCTGATGTAACTTCTTAAAAATTAAACACAGCATTAGAATTAGCTTCAGAAGAGAACAAGTTTGTACTGTTTTTTTGTTTTCTCTTAGGAATGGATGAAGAAAGCACGGTGGGAAATGGAGAATGAAGGAATGCAAGCAAAAGCAGGAACAAGAGTGAGGAATAGAAACAGAGGAGTCAGTAGAGAGGAAAGAGCCAAGTCTGGAGCATCCACACAAATGAGATGGGTGGATAGAACTCCACCAAGACATTATTGAACATGAAGTTCATCTGTTTTAACTGGTGTGATTTACTTGACAGAGTGACAGACCGAAACGGAAATAATAATCATCTGTCAAACAATCAGTTCGCCTATTTCTTGACTGTCCTGGCCATTGTTTTCTTTTTTTAACCTAACCTGCCTGTTTCCTTGACCAGTCAAGTCAAAACAGACACCCAATTTGTACATGTCAACACAGGCTCTCTCTTGAGTTAATGGCTCAGAGTGAGTCACTGCCCTGAGAACCCCAGATCCTAACTCTTCTCTTCTTCTAAATTAGAATGGGATGGCCTCTGTTTATAGTTTCATTAAATAGAACCACATGATTACAACCTTTCTACTGGGGGTTTCTAGTAAAGAATTTATTAGCATGAGCCAGTATCCTTGACTGCAGGGCTGCTTTGGTTGTGAGCCATGAGTGGCTGAGATACCCTTGATTTGCTGTTTTTCCTCACGAGTTCTGGTTTAGTGGACTGCTTCTAGGGGCTTGTGTTCCAGCTATATCTATTGCTTCTATGTTACCAGAAACTTTTCTTTAAAGCCTAAAGGTCCTCTTTCATTGGTCATGGGTAAAAATGATGGATGGATTCCTGGGACATGATAGTGACTTACTAATCTGTGATGTTTTATTAGATATGATCGTCAAACTGGAATCCTCGTTAACGGAGCCTTCCTTTTACGTAAAAGGTCCTCTCCCCTTTGAACTTTTCCATATCCTTTGAAACCTAGCCTCCATGATGGCCTTCTTGATTGTCCCCACCCCACCTGAAAGTCCACATACTCTTGGGAATTAATCTTTCCCTCGTCTATGTCCTTATCATCTGACTTCTGCATTCTGCCATATATCATGTTGCATTTACAAATGTGATGGTTCCCTGATGATAGGAAACATGTTTTAACATCATCACATTTATGATAGAATAATGGATACTTGCTGAATTAAATTAAAATGCAGACAGCTAATGCTTGAAGAAGAGATAAGGAGAAGAGTAGAATGGGGTCAGTGGTAATGGAAGGGACTACAGAGAGAGAAAGAGGATGGGACGAGATGCTTTGGCACCTTCATGGAAGAGGGTACAGGGTGGCGAGAAGCACTTGCAGCAAAGACAAAACGATGCTCAGAAAGTGGATCATCAGGGGCGCCTGGGTGGCGCAGTTTTTAGGCGTCTGCCTTTGGCTCAGGGCGTGATCCCGGCGTTTCGGGATCGAGTCCCACGTCAGGCTCCTCTGCTGGGAGCCTGCTTCTTCCTCTCCCACTCCCCTTGCTTGTGCTCCCTCTCTCGTTGGCTGTCTATCTCTGTCAAATAAATAAATAAAAAATCTTTAAAAAAAAAAAAAAGAGAGAGTGGATCATCAGGATAAAAACAGAAAAGGAAGTGGTCAGAAGTAAATAAAGTTCCACAACTGTAATAAATGGCCATAACTGATGTCCTTGATGATATCTCCATCCTTGTGGAAAGAGAAGGAAGATTAGGGGAACAGTGAAGGGCAATAATTCCATCCCAGGGACACCTCTTTTTTCCCCTTCCTCCTGGCAGTCCACCTTGTTTCTCAGGCTGTCCAGCCTCAGTGATGCCTTGCTGATTTGTACCCAGTGCCTAAGTAGACCTTCAAGGCTGTTCTTCTTCCCATAGCTCCAGGACCAGGTCATAGAAGGAGCTCCCTGGGTCTTTTCTTCCTTTTATAGATGAAACATAATTGTTCTTAGATTATAAAAATATGCATTTAGCATGTATGCGTGGCCATATTTTTCATCTATGACTTAGGGAAGATGATAGATAGATAGATAGATAGATAGATAGATAGATAGATAGATATAGATAGATAATAGATAGATAGATAGATAAAGATAAAAAGATAGGTAGATAGATTATATGATAGAGGAGAGAGTCTTCCGATTTTCTATTTCTCTTCTCTTATGATCAAGTAATCAAATTCATTATGAAACCTTAAGAAAGACATTAAGTCCTGGATAAAATTGAGAAGAAAGCTGTGCTGTCCAGAAGCAGCAAGTGTTGATGATGAAACAGCAGTGCAATCCCTAGCACCCTAGAATGAAGATACAGGGATAACAGAGAACATTCTGAACCAAAAACTCACCTTTGGGAATTTACATGGAATAGAAGGTCCTCTGCCCTCAAGAGCCAGCCCCTCGGTCCCATCTCTCAGTAGCCTCTGTTCCTACTGCCTCATTGCCTCCCAATCTCCCAATCCCTTCTCCCAAATTGAAACCACAAAGAGGAACCTGGATAGGCAGTTGTCCCTGACCCACCCCTGTTGACAAGATTGAGGAGGGAAACAGAAGGAAGCCTGTGGGTCTGTTATCTCAGGAGAGGATGGAACTGTTTTCAAATGGCTTCATAGATGTTATCTTATTTGATCTTTGCAATAACAGGCCAGCGAGAGATGAAAAGCAACTTTCATTAACCACCCTCCTCCCCCTATTCAGTTAAAGAAACTTAGAGCAAAAAGTCTTCTGGGAATTGTCCAAGGTCACACAGTCAGTGAGGGTACCCCTGGCCTTTCATCACCAAAGGTTGTGTTAGTTTTACAACCTCTTCCTACTTCTTGGTTTCCCCGTGATGTATCTATGCTAGTAAGATGGAAACTGCTGGGGGGAACATTATGGGTCAAACAGACTTTGGTGAACTGGGCTGACCTGGGGAGCTAACCGTCATGCATGTCTTTATTTCATTGGAAAAATTTGTTCTGGGTTCTCAACTGATTTACATACAATATTTTAGTACACAGCTCATTTTAAATTGAGGACTGACTGTACTAAGCTTCTAGCTTCTAAGGATAGAAAGACAGTCCTTTTTATTTTTCCTGTCCTGCTTTTGGAAACTACCAACAAGGGTGCCAATTAGCACCAGATGGGACAGGGACTGTGTGATGTGGAACTCCAACCACTGGGAACTGGAATGAGTCCACTAATGTATTAAGCAATCGAAGAGCCAGAAGTTGGGCAGGATTCGAGTTTGGCACAATGTAAAGTTCTGATCTGTAAAGGCCCAACTTTATACACAGAATCTGTCCTTTCTCCACTCACTGCCTATGAGGATCAGCAACAGAACCCGGAATTTGAAACTCCAGTGCCCTTAAGGCCATAGACCTTTATGTGCACATTGCCTCTCTCTCTGAATCCTTCATCCACTTTGAACTTGAACTAATCTTTACAGAATAATTAAGTAAAAGTGAAAATGCCTGTTGTCTTGAATTTGGATTTCTAAATATACAATTTTTACTTAGCTATCTTTACATTTCTGAACATCCCAATTTTTGAAATTATCACTTTCCCTATATACAGTCAAGTGTGGAATTGAAGCATTACATAGATAACTTGAACTTAAAGGTAATTTGACTTAAATGACACATATTTATTAAAAACATAGATAGGCAAAGCAACATAGGAATTTCTATCACTATTATCCAGATAAATGTCTATTCTTTTCCTCACCTCACTAGTTGTTTGTTTCAATGCAAACAAATAGACGATAGCAGTCCATTTGGCTTGCTGAGTTCTGTTACTTACCACTTACTACGTAATCCATCAACTTTCCCAGGTAGTGATCTTGGTCATCTCAAGGACAGCTGAACACAAGACAAATCGAACACAGTTTTGCCTCAGCTTGATATAAACCTGTATTTCATAAAAGTGATCTAAGTTAGGCCTCATCCATAAAATTAATAGGTTGGATTTGAGCAGTTCTTCCTGACATTTTTCTCATTATGGCACACAGAGAAAATGGTATTATTCTGGAGAGCCCCCTGAGCTAAAGAGATGAGATAGTTCATGTCCAGAGGAAAACAACTGAGAGCTGGAGGCACTGGAGGTGCTGCTAGGCCAACCCAAGGGCTGAGGGATTCAATATATCAGCACACTCGGAGCCCATCGGTAGCATACCAATATGTCCACACCTACCACAGGGCATACCAGGGTGGGAGCTCTGAAGTTAAGGATATTTATGGGCCCTTTGGGCATTCAAGGACTACTTTTGAGGCTAAATTCACTGGAACTTAACCTCCAGTTTCTGATTTGGACATCACGGTGCAAAGTCTTCTAGATCAAAAACTGATCTCAGGATGTGAGTGTCTTGGTTAACAGCAATGGTAAGACACCTAAGGCTGGGCGACCAATTGTCCCAGTTCGATCAGGACTCAGGGGTTTCTCAAGACACATGACTTTGAGTGCTAAAATGAGGACAGGCCTGGGCAAATCAAGAAAGTTGGTCCTCTACCTACTGTGTATTAAAATATTTTATTAGGAAAACAAAGAAAGGAGGAGACACAGTTTCTGCTTTCACGGGCTCGAGTCTTTGCCGTGGTCTTCCCAGGTTTTTGGAGCCAGTGGCAGCAGCACCATGAGTTGGTCATTGACTCCAGTTCTACAGTTTCTAAAGCAGGAGCCCATGACTTTTCTTATGAAATGTTTTCCTTTGGAGAGTTGTTTTTGCCAGTTCAAAGAGGAAATAGTGGGCTGAAATCAAGTGGCATGACTGAATGACTAGTGCTAAGCAAATGATTCGTGCAAAGGCTTCATTGGAAACATTCAGACTCATAACAATAGTAGTTCTGACATGACTTCCTTTTGCCTGAGAAGCTCATAAACATGACCTCTAGGCTATACTTAAGTTCAGCAGCTGCTGGTCCTTTAATTTAATTAGAAGCTACAAGCAAGCTTCTTAAAGAGGCAATGTGTATACCAAACAGTGTCTAGAGGACACTCTGTTCATAAAATTTAAGACAGTCAGCACTGTTGGAATTACATGTTCTAATATGAGATGGGTGGACTGGTGTGGGAGAAATAAGAGCCACCATCCCCCTCCTCCCCCACCCAGGCTTAAACCAAAATTGTTTTTGAGGTTCAAAAATATTCACATGACAGCTTTCTATGTTTGGCTGGAACAGACTGAACTGCAATGCCAAGAAAATGGTTTCTTCTATCTTTTATGCTAATGCAGATGTCACAGGAATTTAAAAGATTCTACAGCCCTGACTCTCCATGCTTACGCAGAGCTACTATGTCATTTTTAACATTTATTACACACCTATTATGTGCATAGAACGTGAAAGAAATGAGAAATGACCAAGATGAAATTTTCCCCTCATGCATACGCCATGTTTTGAGAGAAAAGCCACCTAAGCAAGTAACTGCCACACAAAGCAAAATAAAATCAATACAACAGAAATGTGAAAAGAACAAGTGGCATTTGAGCTGTAGCGTTTGGTAAAGTAGGGTTCACTGTGTCAGTAAGAAGGGTGAAATCTGAAGTTCTAAAAATAGACCACGGGAAGTATTTTCTCTTAAAAATAGCCCACCAAGACAAGTATGCCCTAAATTCCCTGACAGCCATATCACATAGGAGCTCCCTTGTCTGAATGGACATTGACCTTGAAATCAGATGGACTTGAACTTGAATTCCACCTCTGCCATATATTAGCTATATGACTCTGGGTCAATTGTTTCACTTCTCTAAATCCACTCTTGCACTATAAAAAGGAATTAATACAGGGCACCTGGGCAGTTCAGTCAGTTAAGTATCTAACTCTTGATTTTAACTCAGGTCATGATCTCAGGGTCGTGGGATCGAGCCCTGCATCAGGCTTCACACGCAGCGTGGAGTCTGCCTGAGATTCTCTCTCTCTCTCTCTCTGTCCCTCCTCCCACTCTCTCTCTCTAAAATAAATAAATTAAATCTTTAAAAAATAAAGGAATTAATAACAAGACATTTTTATTCATGTAGAAAAGCCAAAATGAGGTAATATATGTAAATAACATATGTAAAATTGCCTTATACAGATTTTATACAAATTATGTGTGTCTGTGGTATGTATGAGAGACAGAGAGAGAGATTGAATTCTCAGGGTCATTACCCATCTTTTTCTGTTTTTTTATGAAACTCATTGTGTATACTTCAAACTTGAAAGTTACCGTAGTGGGATGGCTTTTACTGGGTGATGTGTAAAATCTCTCATTTCTTTTATTATTAGGGAAACCACCAAATACATTTAAAATATAGAACTAGTCAACTTAGTTACATTGTTTAGTATCAGTGCCTTGTTATATGGAGATGTGAAATTACAGATGGGTAGAGGAGATGCTGGGAAAAGGGAGAGAAGAGCCCCAAACTCTTAAAAGGCAATACATGGGGCACCTGGGTGGCACAGCGGTTAAACGTCTGCCTTCGGCTCAGGGCATGATCCCGGCTTTATGGGATCAAGCCCCACATCAGGCTCCTCTGCTATGAGCCTGCTTCTTCCTCTCCCCCTCCCCCTGCTTGTGTTCCCTCTCTCGCTGGCTGTCTCTATCTCTGTCGAATAAATAAATAAAATCTTTAAAAAATAATAATAAAAATAAATAAATAAATAAATAAATAAATAAATAAATAAGCAAAACATGAATCTTACTCCAGGTGACTCGGTCTTTAGAATTAAACAGAACAGATTGCATTTTTAATGCCCAATATTTTAATACAAACCAGAACCTATTCCTCTTCTATGTGTCTTTCCTAGTATCTTTGAATCCTTATACTTGGTCTAATGTCAACAGAATATTTGCTGGGAATACCAGGCACAGCTTTATATGACACCACTTTGTGCTGGTGGAGAAATCTTGTTGAAGGAAATTGCAGCAGGGTTTTTGCAACACGTGCAACACTTTGGCACATGGCAGTGATATGATTGCAATATTTCCCCCCTCCTGAACGTATTCCAGATTCTCACTTGAAAATCTAATATGGGGAGAACCACACAATGGCTCCAGGATGGCAGGTGTGATAGGATACCTGTGAAAGTCAACTCTACTCCTTCACCTTTAGCCATTATTTCCACCGCTTAATTTCTTTTACTATTAGTAATATTTTTTCCAAATACCTATTTCAGTTTTTTCTTCCTCAACAAATATCCATTTTTAGCAAGGACAGACAACCACGCTCGTATTAAAACTGCAAAGACAATATTATATTTTCCTTTTTAGTCTCAAATATGGAGGAGAGCCACAGAAGAACAAGCGGGTCAAGGAAGAAAGAGATACAGAAGTGAGAAAGGGGAGGAGTAGGGCAAATGTCATCTCCATTCCCTTTCTTTTTGCACCCACACTTTATTTTCTTCACACGTCTGGTCAATTACAAGTCCATCGTGGGAAGCTGCCATGCCTTCCACCTGGTTCCTATTGCGCTGAAAGGAGCCCAGTGCCTGAAACACATTTCAGTGTTTGGACTGGAAACTGCAGGTGTTGAGATACCCTATGGGATGTTACTGGTAGATCAGTAACAAATCTAACAAGTACTTTTTTTTTTTTTTTAAGTATCCACATAAGTTTCCTTGTGCTGAATGAGTCAAATACTTACAACACTGGTTCTGTCATACTTGGCAGAGTAATGCTGCATTTATTGATTTTTTTTTATTTTTATGGTTGAGAAGAATTGTACGATCTTCAGCAAATTTGCTTCATTCTATTACCGGCTGCAGCTCTTTGCAATTTTTCTCTAAATTATCACAATATTCATTGTCATCAGTTTAAATGGCGGTTGTAGTAGGTCTATCATTTTTATGAAATGCTAAAATTGCTTTTAAAAAACCTTTAAGAAACGAATGAGTACACAAATATGTGGAGGAAGTAACCTACATCTGTTCATTCATTTATGTATCCACTTACACAACAATATATATTGAGCTCCTACTAGGTACACTGTAATGGGCTCTGGGAATACAGTAGTGAAAAAGAGAAAAGAGAAAAAAAAAAAGACAATCCTTCCTATCATGAATTTGATAATCTGCTGTGAAGAGATAGACAATAGACATAATAAATAATTGGATTATACAGCATTTTGGAGGGATAGTACTATAGAGAGAAACGACTTCGAGTAAAAGAGATGGAAGGAGCTGAATGGCAAGAGTGTAATTTTAACTAGAATGATCATGGGTAGCTGAGAAGGTGATATTGGGCAAAGAATTACAGGCGGTAAAGGAGTTAAGCCAACTGCATATCGGAAGGAATCCTACTACAAAGACCCAAGGTCGGAGCGTGCAGTGTGCTAGTTACAAGATGCGATAGTTAATTTTGTGTGTCAACTCGATTAGGCGAATGGTGCCAAGATTATTTCTGGTTGTGTATGAGTGTTTCTGGAAGATATTAGCTTTTGAATCAGTAGCCTGAGTAAAGAAGATCATCTCCACCAATTCAGTTGGGTATCATCCAATTCACTGGGATCCTAAATAAAAAAGAGCACAGGCAAATTTGCTCTCTGCTTCAGCCCTAGGACACTGTCACTCCTGGTTCTCAGGCCTTTGGACTTGAACTAGGACTTACACTATTGGCTCCCCTGGTTCACGAGCCAACGTGGACTGAATTACACCACTAACTTTCCTGGGTCGCCGGCTTGCAGATGGCAAATCTTGGGATTTCTCAGCCTCCCTAACCATGTGAGCCAATTTCTATTTTCCACAATAAATATCTAATAAATCTCTTTCTCCCTTTTTCATATGTATATGTGTAGGAGAAATATATATGTATGAAATATATGTATATACATATGTAAATATATATGTATGAAATACGTGTATATATTATGAAGAACCTTGACCAATATTTCATGCTGTGTAGAAAGTCAGACACACGATTTCACCATAGCATTTGAAAATCAAACTAATAAAACATGTTCTAATAAAATATTACTCTATTTCCTTCCTTCATGTTAGGCTCAGAAAAATTTTATGCTAAGTGAGATCAATGTTCCCTCTGTTTAGGTCTCTTAATTGGTGTGCAAAAAACACTATCACAGCATAACACAGAGCAAGTGTTATCAGTATAGAAAATCAGATCATTAGTTCTTGTTTTCCATTTTAATGTAATGAATATATACATACAAACACTGAGATGCTTGCTGCTGGAAACAAGTAAATGTTAGAATATATTCTATAAACATTGTATAAGTTATGATATAAAGTTACATTTTATAGGCAATTTTATTAGTCTTATAGCCATCAGCCAAAAGTCTCAGGTGCTTAAGTTAGTGGAAAAATAAGCTACTGTCTGTAGAGTTTTCAATAAAACAGTCAAAAAAGAGGTTGATATTAAAGAAAAATTGAAATAAAAGCTGATATTATTTTAGAGACTCAATGATTTTTCATTTTTACAGTATATCATGCATAACAGATCACTTTTTAAGTTTATTTCTCTCGAAGGATTTAGATTTTTCCAAAATTTCAATTTGGTCTTCAAAGTTCAGTTTAAATTAAGTTTAAAAAAAAATATTTCTAACTCTTATAATTGCTAATTATTTTTTAATCATGTCTTTATTTGACATTCTGCTTACCTGCATGAAAAACCTCAAAAAAGATATTAACAGTGGTAGAAAGTGATTTTTGAATTGCCAGCAGAAAGAAAACGTACATTTTCAAAAGGGACTGTAAGTAGAACTGATATAGTCCTCCTTTTTTCCCAAAACAAAGAAGAATTAATTGCAAATAATTAAATTGGGTTTCTAGGCTGAATGATAACTTTTGCGAGCTGACATCTGATCACTGAGCTCACCTATCCAAATAAACGTAGTATTAGTTAGTCTGTTTTTCTTTCATTATATTTGAAGCTAGGAAAATCTAGATGGAATAACCAGTCTCTCACTGACAACCCTGCTTTTTTCCAGTGCAAATGAGCTAATATTCTCTACTCTTTTTTTTTGTTTAAACAAAAGTCTACGTTTTATGTTTTTAAAATTTACACACACATACCCATACACACCTAACCCAAAAGAAGATAAAATTAAACTTAAGTGACTTCCTTAGCTTAGAGTCAATTCACAGTTACCCCTTCTTTTCCCACATCAACATCATACCAAGCTCAGGGCCTCCATGACGACCTATGGAATCTTCTTTTGCCACCCCTCCACAGACCTCATCCCTCTGAGTACCAGGTTCTTTGAGTTCCTCTCAGTAGCTGCTTCATGTGTTGAAGGCAACCCACACAAACCTGATGTGCATATGTCCCTTCTAACATGACAGTCCTCGCTAGGGTTTCTGTGAGACAATTACCGCAGTGTTCTAAGAGAATGAAGCGAGGCGGGAAGAGCTTATTAGAGCAGGAGGTCCAAAAAGGCAAGTGAACACCGACAGCAAACACTCTCACTGACTTGGATCAACTGTACTGTATGCTGAAGGACCTCCTGGATTCAGTCCCAAAGAGAATTGGAGAAAAGGTTGGCAGGCACTTCTGTGAGTTTCCTAGTTAATATAAACTTATAATGTTAGACCAAAAGCCTTAGTCTTACTCCGCCTCAATCCCCAGCCCTAGTCACAGAAGTAACTACTGTTCAGTACATAGGTATTCTCTGCCTATACAAAAAGGATGTGTGTGTGTAGAGTGTGTGTGTATTTGTGTGTGTGTGTATATATAATCCCACCCCCACACACACCACCAGTGTTATTCTAAACCATCAGACTTTTTTATGGGTTATTGGATCCTTTGCATTGCATTGGAGAGATTGGCAGAGAGAGAAAAGGATGCTAGGACAAGACTAAGTTCAGAAGTGGGATTTTCTCCCATGGAAATGGAAGGGAGAAACAGAATATAGGACTTCTTAAGGAATAAGAAAGCAAAGGCATATATCAGGGAAGAGGAGCAAAGCTAACAACAGTGGCTTATTATGGAATCCTGGCCCTCACTGATCTCTGTGCTGCTGAAAGATGCATGCCCATCATCAAAGACAGTAGTCCCAGAGTTCTAGGAGCAGAATAACAGCAAAGCAAGTGATGGCCCGCAGTGACATGGGATGGCTGTGAAGAGCAGAGTACGGAGAGTCAGCTGCCAAATGGATGAACTTGGAAAAGGACTAAGACAGTCTCCCAGCTTCCCAGATAAGCTAGAAGAAAGCCTCCTTTGGGGATAAGTTGGCACTTGGGAAACAGAAAGCATACCTAATTATTTAGTTTACAAATTAGGGCCCATTTCACATTATATTGTCAATGACAGGGAGAAGAAATCTTTTCTCCTCTCTACATTCTTTTTTTTTTTAAGGTTTATTTATTTATTTGAGAGAGAGAACATGAAGGGGAAGGACAAAAGGGAGAGAGAGAGAGAGAAAGAGAGAAATCTCAAGCAGGCTCCATACCCAGCATGGAGCCCAATGTGGGGCTCGATCACACAACCCTGAGATCGTGACCTGAGCCAAAATCAAGAGTCATTTGCTTAACCAACCAAGCCACCCAGGTGTCCCTCTCCTCTCTACGTTCTTAACTTGGCCTCTAAATGGGGTATGCTCCAGGCAGCTCACATTGGTACATTAGGGCCAATCATTAAATTTTCAGAAATTTTATAAGCCAGTTGTTAAACATGGTCATTATTGAAAATTAAAGTATGTAAACCTACAAACAACTTACATGAAAAGCAAAAATAATGCATCTTCAAAACCCAGTACTTTCTAATTATTTTCCTACATTTTGTATTATTTGTGCTCCTGAGGTTATTTCCGTCTATTGCATCTGCAGGATGGAAGCGTTATGCTCTGCTGCATATCTCTTCCCAACTTTGCCTATAGTTACATCGTGCTGGTCACTTGAAATGAGCCAGAGTGGGAGTGTATACACCACAAAAGTTGGCCAATGCTATAAATCAAGGTTCACCTTGTTTTGTTGGTTGTCTAGACCACTGGTTGTCAACCAGAGTCAAGTTTGCCCCTCACATGCCCACCATTTAGCAAAGTCTGGGGAAATTTTTGGCTCTTACAACTGGGAAGCGTGGGTACTACTGGTATCTAGTGGGAAGAGACGGGGCGCAGATAGAAAAGTCAGAGGTGCTAGAGGTCGATCATCTCTGGACAATGCAGGCAAACAGATTCAGTGGTTACACCAGTAAATTATCCTACCGAGCAAGTAATTCACACTGTGGCAGAAGCTGAGTGTGGATGACACATCCCAAGGGGTTCTCTCTCCGTGGCTTCTTCCACAGATTGCTACAGAGCCACAGTCAGAGTGTTATGTCCTACTTCAGCCTACACAGAGGTGTGCAACAGTAGCCAATGTTAGTTTCCTATAAGGAAGGAAAATAAATGGTTATTTGCACCAACTTCTTAAAATTCAACAAAACCAAATAACCAAAAGAATAGAGAATAAAATAAGTGGATTTAAAAAAATCCACATTCAAAAAATAAAGAAATTCTGAGTCAACAATCTGAGAAAATGAAAACCAGAACTAAACAAGTAAAGATGTTCTTCTTCCTTCTTTCCAAAATGTAAGTAGTTTGTTATTTTCTTTCATAAAGCACTCCATGAAGTAGCCTTTGGTAACTGCCAACTTTAGGGAGAGATTTATTAGAGGCAGAAAAGTTCTAGTCCCTGTCTTGCCAAAGTGGCAAGCATAAGGAATTTACTTTCCATAACAATTTTCTTACATATATTTATAAATGCTTCAGTAATAACATACACTCTAGAAATATTTAATGACAATGGGTATAAGACCCTAAAACCAGAAATAATAAGTGCTGGCAAGGACGTGAAGGAAAGGGAACTGTGTGCACTGTTGGTGAGAATGTAAATTGTTATAGCCACTGCACAAAACAGTATGGAGTTTCCAGAAAAAATTGAAAATAGAACTACCATATGATCCAACAATTCCACTTTGGGTATGTACCTGAAGGAAATGGAAACACTAAGTTGAAAAGGTGTCTGCACCCCCATTTTATTGAAGCATTATTTACAATAGCCAAGAACTGGACACAAGCTATGTCTCCATAATGGATAGAGAACATGTGGTAGAGATATACAATAGAAAACTATTCAGCCAGTAACAGGAAGGAAATCCTGCCATTTGTGACAATATAGATGGAACTTGAAGGCATTTGGTTAAGTGAAATTAGTCAAAGGAAGACAAATATTATACGATCTCACTTATATGCGGAATCTAAACAAAGAAATAAGAATGAACTCATAGATACGGAGAACAGATCGATGGCTGTCAGAGGCAGAGGGATGGTGAGGAGGAGGTAAGATGAGTAAAAGTAGTAAAAGGTACAAACTTCTAGGTATAAAATAAGTGAGTCCTGGGGGTGTAATGTACATCATTAGAATTAACAATACTACAACGTAAATCTGAAAGTTACTAAGAGAGTAGATATTAAAAGTTTTCATCGCAAGAAAAAAGATGCAACTGTGTATTGATGGATGTTAACCAGACTTATTGTGGTGATCATTTCACAACATATGCCAATATCTAATCATTATGTTCATGCCTGAAGCTAATATAATGTTATATGTCAACTAGATCTCATTTTTTTTTAAAGACCCTAACTATAAGTTTGGGAACTTAAAAGTTCTCATATATTGAAAACTAAAATGTTATCCAAAATTGTCAGAGACATAGCGTGACTGTCGAACCACAAGTCATTGTAACTTAAAAACTACTTTCTTCCTTGTTACTACGGCCAATAGAGACTCAAGCGCAGGCATCCAAATCTCGTCCGCCATGTTGATTGCCAGGCTCCCACCTCCTTCCACACAGGCGCTTTCCCTGGTTTCACCTGAAGGTGTAAGGAAACTAAACCAATGAGCGGAAGAAAGAACAAAAAGGTGTATTTAAAATTCATATGAGAAATACATTTTCTACAGCTACTCGAATGAGCGCCTCATACTCCACACTCCCAGAAAGGCATGAAGTCCCAAGACCCACCACAGCTCAGAGGAGCTCCTCAGTGAAGGAAACCAGATGCAAAGGCCACAGATTGTAGGATTCTATCTCTATGAAGTATCAAGAATATATAAACCCACAGAATGCAGGCTGGGTGCTGCCAAGCGCTGGGCAGAGGCGGGATGGGGAGAAACGGCCTCATGGGGAAAGGGCTTCATTTTGGAGTGATGGAAATGTTTTAGAAGCACTGTGAATGTACTAAATGACACGGGATTGTTCACTTCAAAATAGTTCACTTGGAAATAAGGGACAAACCAAAAAATTAAAAAGGTGGACGGAATAACTTGAGACGTTTTTTGAGTTCTCCATCCCCCAAGTCGTTTGCTGCAGCATAGGCTAGAAGTTCACTCATAAGAGACAGAGTGGCAAGGACAAAGTCTAGGTGGGGACTAGATAAACTCCAGGTTCTGTCTAGCTCCAGACTCTGATATTCCGCGGCAATTTGACATGCTTTCCAAAGCTCTTAGAAAAAAGACAAAACTCTTTTCTGTGACCCACAAATTCTTCCTGCTCACGGTCCCAGGCTCACCTCCCCAAAGACCCCCTCATTCTAACTGCACTGCTTTCTTGCAGCCCCTCATACTCGCCATGATCTGCCCTTCTCCCAACTTTTGCACATGCATTTCCACTCCTAATATGCCCTTCCCTCTTTTTTTTATTGTGATATAACTGACATGCAACATTATATTAGTTTCAGTTGCACAACGTAATGATTTGACATGTTTATATTGCAAGCCCTCCTCTCTTTATCTGGTTAATTCCCATTCACCCTCCAAGGTCATGACTTCAGAGAAAACTTCTCCCACAGGCTGCAACAAGACAAAGAGGATCAAGGACAGTGGAACTAGGAGGAAAGGGGAAGAAAACAGGAAGCTCATGCAGAGGCAGAAGGGACAAGAGCAGAGAGTGTCAAGGGTTAAGATTCATCAACGGAATTAGAGGGGGTTTGCCAAATGCAAAATTTCTCCTGTATTTAACTCTCCACAATTTCCATGATTAACATAATTTACCTAATACACACTACATATTAAAGTTTATCATTTTCAACACTGTAATGTCATTTTCATGTCTGCATGCTGCTTAGAAACAAATTTTATTCATCTTCCTTTGCTGTATCTTACCTATTCCAATGTCTGATACATGTCAGCATTCTCTCTCAGTAAGTATGGAATGAATGAATGAATCAATGAATGAATGAATATTTGCTGGAATCTCTTAGGTTTTCAAGTACACTAGCAATCCCCAAGCTTGTAAGATACTTAAAGGGCTATGTATTACATTTCTTTGAACCTTTCCTTGTGCTTTGCAAAGTATTAAGCACACAACAGAGCTCACAACATTTTTTGAGGAAGAAATGAATGAGTGAGTGAGTGATTTCAGGATAGCTCTCCCAAAGAATTTGTTTTATTCAAGTTGCCAGCAATTTCTAGGAGCGTAATGAATGCCCCCCAATGTAAGTCTACACAAAATCTATTTAGAAAGGCAAGCCCCAGGCTGGAAGCCTCCTGGAGAAGGATGGTTATTGCTCGGTCCCAGCTGTCACCTCGCCACAGCTGCGCCCTCGTGTGTGGGGTAGCTCTGGAACCTCGAAGGGACTGCCTGCTGTGGATCCTGGAAACACTAAGAGCTCCCGCCCATGACAGTGAATGACTTTTCCATAGTTCATGGTTGCAGTTTCATAATGGCATTGGTTGGGGTTTGTGACAGCATTGCCTTTCATTTACGCCATCATCCCCAGTGAGAAGCAGCAACTAGATGACCAGGTGGCTTCCCAGTAAACCTCAGCAGGAAGCAGCATGGTGTAATACAAAGAGCATGGGATGGAGTTAGGAATCCTGGATTCTCAGTCTGAGATGTGCCCATCACAGCTCTACTGGGACCTGGGGAAACAGAAGGCAGCTGGTGGTTGGCTGAGCACCTATTCTGTTCTGGACACTTTACGTGCCATTTACTTGATCAGTGTGGCAGTTTTACTTTGAGTTAACATGGCCTCGTTTTTGCAGACTGAGCAACAGAGTCTCGGAGAGGCTAAACAGCTTGCCCCCGGGGCCAGATAGCTAGGATGTAGTCTATTCAGAATTTGTACCTGGGTTTTTCTGGTAAACTTGTTTTTTTTTCTCCTGGACCTCAACTTGATCTATAAAATAAAGAGATTAAAATGCAAATGATTTAACATCTGCATATTTTTCAGAGACAACTTCAACTCTTCTCTAATTTGTACCCATTCCCACAGGAAGTAACATCGTGCCGGGAGGGTGAACAGGAACTGACCAAAAAAAAAAAAAAAAAAAAAAAAAAAAAAACAGACAAAACTAGAGGCATGCTAGAGTGAGTTCATGTCTTTGAATATTGGTGGTGGACCAGGCAGGCAATCTTCGTACACATGCCTTGCCTACAGCAAGAAGACATTTCTAATAAGGTTAAATATAACATTACAGGGATCCAACAGTCATGTTCATGTTCTAAAATGTTACACTGCCCTATCGTTTCATTTGCTCCAAATTTGTTTCAGTGCAGTGATCAGTGCACCGCAGTCTCCTTTTCATGCGTGGATTGAAACTTTAAGGGAACAAGTTTAAGGGCTAATGAATGGACACATTTCAACGCACACCATTAACACCGAGAAAAGGGACCTTCTGCTTTGTGCTTATTCGCTCCTATGTACGTCAGTCTAAATAGGGGGAGATTAATGTCTTTCTCAGATGAAGGAGCTAGACAGCCTGGTAAGCTCGTTTCACTGGCACATAATAAAAACACTGGAGCCAAGGACCAGGCTGCCATGTCTCTGTAGGTAAAAGAGGTGTCCCCTCCCCCTTGAGGCCTTCCCCCAGACAGAGGGAGAATAAGATATTCTACTTCATCATACGTAGTCTAGGGATCGAAAGCCACTGTCCGTCTTCAAAGATGCCAAGCTGGCATTCACAGAAGCAATAGGATCACTTAAGGAATACATGCAGTAAAAAGAAGGCAAAAAAAGGACTTTGGAAAGCCATCAAAGACGTGAGAGAGGGCATTCTGTGGCCAGGCAGAAAATGATAAAGGATACCGGGTTTTATGTGCTTGAGAGAATTGAACCGCATCGTTAGTACATAGCCATGAGAAACCCTGACTCAAGGGCCATGCTGCCTGTAAGTGCAATTTCTAAGAAGGAGACTGGATTCACAGGGAAGACTATGATTTGTTTGGGATTTTGCCCCCAACGTGAAAGAATAGCTTAGGCATTAGGTATTCCTAATTTGTTATAACTTGTGAGCAACTGGCTAAGTTGGCAACCGTAAAGAGGCTGGGACGGCATCGGAGTCTAATAAAAGCCCTAATAAAAGTTTTAAACTAGTTCACACATCTGCAGTCTAACAGGGGGGTATTACCTAATCTGTGCCATTGCACGGCGGCCCCACCCACCCCGCTGGATGCTTGCTGGAGAATGAGTATTGGGGCAACACTCCTCCCAGGCAGAATTTACTGCATCTTTGAGAACCACAGCCAGCTTCAGAAGAACCTTGAGGGGATTTATTTCAAGAAATATAGCTAATTCTCTTGGGTTCCCATAATTTGCACTTGCAAGATTTCTTTGAACAAGGCTGAAGCTGGCCTCTTCCATGCAGAGATATCGTCACCAGGAGACACAGACTGATGGCTGGCATTTTAATGCCCCCATGCAAAAATAACCAACAAGTCCCCAGGGTCCCAGCAGAGGTTCAGAGAGTTCTCCCCTCCAAGTGTGAGGACTGCGTGATTGCACTCCAGAGTGGAGGCTGGAGCAGGGAGCCAGGGCAGGAGGTGGGAAGCCCAGGATTTCTTTCCACACTTTGAAAATTAATCTAGAACCTTGGGAAAATACAAAACGCAGAATTTTTGATTAAAATTTTAAAGCTTTGTAGCATGTTGATATTAAATGCAAAAAAAAAAAAAAAAAAATCTTGTGCCATTCCAGAATAAGTATTATATTTTTCTAAGAGAAAGTGTGTGCACCATGAGCTGACATTATGATATGTTTCATTAGGTGATTCTAAAGGTTATTCTTGCTCTGTGCATAAACTTGTCCCTCATATGGCCACATCGCTGGCTGGATCTCAAGAGGGTGAGCCTGGCCCTTAACTGCTAACAGTAGCAGCCTTCAAGACCTATACCCACCAGGAGCACACAGATCAAATGGGCTCTGAGAGTCTAGTCACACATTTATATTAAAAGGGAGAAAAGCCAACCTTTTGGGATTTTTCCAGAGCTTCAAATACTCTCCCTTCTCTCAGCTCATCAAGCTTAAAATGGTTTCCTTTGTTAGCTTTCAGCCACCCTTGCCTTCCAGACTAAGGGGATTTGAAATCCCTCTTCCCAGGTTAGGGAAGATACAAAGGACTTTTTAGTTCACCGTATTTTCCCGAAAGAAAATCTCTCTGTCTCATAAAAGCAGCCCCAAACCACACAAAAGTGTGGGGGGCAGTGCGAAGGAGAGATACAGGCCCAATGCCATTCAATCAACTCGCTCACAAGGCTGAGAACTGCCAGGTGTCCTCAGTCAGGGCATTAGCATCAGGTGAATCGTGGTGCCAAACAATTAGCAGAATAATCTACCTTATTCTAATAAGGAGACCCATTCCAGCACATTTATTGCCCTAAAAGTGAATGTGTTGATCAGGCCTTTACATTTGTGCATGCACTCTCGAAGAGAAAAAAACTAGCTTTCGCTTTGAGGGAAAATATCATTCTCTCCACATCAAGCCTGGTCAGGAAAAAAAGAAAGAAACAAGGAAGGAAGGAAGGGAAAGAAGGAAGGGAGGAAGGGAAGAGGGGAGGAGAGAAGAAAGAAAGGTAAAGAAACACTTTAAGTCCGCTAAGGAGCCACTACCAAAAATAGGTTAATTCCACTTTAAAAGCTCTGTCCCATAGTTGTCTCCCCCCCCCCACCCTGTTCTCTAGTTTACAAAAACGAGAATGGCCTGGATTGGAGCTATTAAATTAGTCCCTGACTATTTCATAAAATCACAGAACATTTCTTCTTCTGTAACGTTTTCATCTGTTCTGCTCGTGCAATAGGTAGCCGAGTCCCATTTGGTTCTAATTTGTCTAAAGGATGTCTGAGGTACAGAGGAAATTGAGACTTAGAAGGTTCTTTCAGACAGGTAGTGGGAGAGTTCAGATTCTAATCCAAGTCTATCTTGGTCCGGAACCAACACACTCTGAAGTCCTTCACCATGCTTCGGCCTGACCAGTGACACACAGCAGTCCCAGAAGATCCCACTCAAGGTCTCAAAAGGCAAGGACACTGTTCAAAAACAAGAGAACCCCCTCATCTTCCCTAAGGGCAACTTGGAACAACAGCCCACCCCCATCCCCCTGAATATTTTCTGGCTAAGAGACACAGTGGCACAGGGCTGAGCGGAGGCAGTGAGAAGGCTCTTCAGAGGAAGAGGTGGTATACAGGTGGGATCCGGGCCAGGGGAGGGGCTGGAACAGGGGAACTAACCCAGGTAGGAAGTGGAGCCCCGTAGCAGCTCCCCCAGCTTTGTGTGCTGACTGGCCCCAGACACCAATGAGAGGAATTAATATGTATTCAAAAACATGGTCTTTCCATAAGAGAAGATATTTTGTTGCCAAGTTACCAAGAATGTCTGGTCATGTCAGAGCTGGGCTTGGGTGGGGATTTTAGCCAAATAAAACTTTTCTTGTGGCTTGCTACTATTATTTTTTGGTGGCAATCATGACTCAGAAAGCAATCTTTAAAAATATATTTTATCACCTAGATATTTTCAGGTAAGTGTCCTTGAGTCGTGATGCCTCTCTTGTCCTGAGTTGGACCCATATTATTTTCAGCTTTCTGTAGCCACCATACTTGCCATTTAGAGGAGACACCAGCCACATACCATTCTCTATCCCAGGATAGAACTTTGACCCCATCATTCTGGCAGAGGGGTTCTCAACAGTGGCTGAAAATGGGCACTCCAAGAAGTGTATAATCATCATGAGTGCCATACTGAAGAGTGTCCTCGGTAGAGAAATATACAAACAAAATACAATTTATTCACACGTTTCAATAGGATTAATCTCCATATTTACCTCTAACCTGAAACAAAACTATCGATAATTTGCAAATGATGTGAGTTTTCACTAGAAAAGCAGCTATAATATAGATGAAGAAAGGGTGACTCTCTGAGTCAATGGCAAAGATGGTTAAATGCAATTTCATTCCCCCTCTGAACTCCATACCTCTGAAAGATCAGTCAGAAGCTATAATACACATTTATCCACAAGTATGATAATGTTGGAATAAAGGACATGAGTTAGGCAAATCATTCTTCCACTTTGGGACTCATTTATTTGTTTGTTTGTTTATTTTTGCTTGCTTCCTATTCACATCTGCTTAATTAGATGTGAGAGTATCCTGCATGGATATTTTCTACATAATGTGCTTTTATCGTGCCTTTGTACAAATAAGGAAAAGGTAACCTCTCTGGACCGTTCCTTGGGAAGAGGAAGATGCATTTTGAAGGAAGAGAAGGTGCCTACCCCTCCCTCCAGGAAGGATTGAGCACAGAGTGGATTTCAGCTCCGACCTACTCCCCCTGTTGGGCATTTGTGGGCAGTGTATGAAATGCGTAGCGTAAGCATGTGGCCCTGAGGAATCACCCACAGTCAGTTCACAATTACTCTTTTTCCATAGCGTCATTCAATGGAAGGTCTCTAAGGAATATTTCTAAAATCTGCCATAGTGTTTTGGTTGAGACAAGGTTTGGGAAGTTTCTAGCATTTAGTGAAAAGGGGCCAGTTATGTTAGATGTCTTGTCAAGTCCAGGGAAGTTCCAAACTCAGATAACTGTTCTACGTTCTGCAGATTTTTCAAAAAAAATGTTAACTGGTCCAATTACTTGAACCTTGACCCTAATTCCTTTATACATACAAATTAAGGAATTTATTTAACAGTTTCTACTAAATTTTGCAAGAGTGCAACTACTGTGTAAATAAAGAGAAAACTGTACTTTGTTGCTTTGCAAAGATTTTTTCAACATTTTGGAAAATAGTATCACTAAAAGCAACTCAAGTAATAGAGCTTGCATTTCTAACACAAAACACGTGTATAAAGTCTATACTCGTAATTGTTCCATTCATGACATCTGAATGTATGTATGAGTATATTTCTTCATATCTTACTTCAAAATATCATAAATAAAGGAAAATGAACACGGTATCCAGTTGACTATTTGAAATTAAGTTTTACAGCTTTGTCATTAAAGTCACCAATATGTCCTTAATCCCTATTTATTTATTTTCTAATTAAGTAACAATATCATTAAAATTTAAAAAAAAAAATACAGGGGCGCCAGGGTGGCACAGCGGTTGGGCATCTGCCTTCGGCTCAGGGTGTGATCCTGGCGTTATGGGATCGAGCCCCACATCAGGCTCCTCCACTATGAGCCTGCTTCTTCCTCTCCCACTCCCCTGCTTGTGTTCCCTCTCTCACTGGCTGTCTCTATCTCTGTCAAATAAATAAATAAAATCTTTAAAAAAAAATTAAAAAAAAATAAGTAAATAAAGTAAAAGGAATTTTCATAGGAACTATCAAGAAACAGATTTCTTTTAAAACAACCTTTGTCACTGGCCATTTTCAGAGTTCTTTCCAGCTGTTGAGTAAGGTGAAATGTAATAATAATGATTTGGAAATCTATTACTCATATGGCTGCTAGCAAAAGATGAGATATAAAGATCTGAATGAGTTTCCATTAGTGATTCGGTGGGAATCATTTATTTGAAATGGAAAACGGGCATGTCAGCCAACATTCGCACAGTTACCTGAGAAAGAATGGAGAAGCGAAAGATCTGAGTTTCAAAGTGTTTGGTATCTTTCTCTTTCAGACTTAAGCACTTCCTTTAACATTTGTAATACCTAGTGAACAAATGTAGCTTTTGTGTTTTGTGAAAACCTCTATTTCATTTTCATTTTTGACGGATATTTTTGCTGACATAGGATTCTTGATAAACAGAAGAGGTTTTGTTCTTATTGTTTGCTTTTTTGGGTTTTGGGGAGTTTGTTGTTATTGTTTTTCCAGCATTTTTAAGATGCCAATCCTTGTCCTCTGGCTACATTGTTTCTGATCCTCAGTGGTAGTTGTTATCTGTTTCCTGGCGCATAATGTGTCTTTTTTCCTCCAGCCGCTTTTGTCTTCTCTTCCTCACTAATTTTAAGGAATTTGATAATAATATCCCCGCTTGTGTTTCTGTGTGAATCTCCCATTTGAAGTTTGGCTTTTTGGACCTATGTGTTTATAATTTTCATCAAGTTGGGGAAACTTTTGAACGTGATTTCTTATTTTTCTCTCTTTCCCAGGGACCTCAATTTTCACTTTTGTTACACCTTTTCCACAAGGGTAACCGGGAACCTGCTTTTCCATGCTGAGTATACTTGGATTAGATTCTGGCTAGTGAACGTAACAATGCCGATTTTCTTGATTTTTGTTGTCTTCTTTTAAAGAGCATTGAATGTTGTTCCAGCAGCAGTTAAACTACCTGTGGATTAGTGTGGTTCTTTTGAGTCTTATTATTAAGGTTTATTAGGTCAAGAGCTGAGTAACTAGTTTGGCCTTACTTCTAAGGCATGGCTCTTCTGGGGTCTCTTGAAGTTTGGCTTTTTGGACCTATGTGTTTATAATTTTCATCAAGGTGGGAAAACTTTTTTTTTTTTAATATTTTATTTTTATTTATCTATTCGACAGAGATAGAGACAGCCAGCGAGAGAGGGAACACAAGCAGCGGGAGTGGGAGAGGAAGAAGCAGGCTCATAGCGGAGGAGCCTGACATGGGGCTCGATCCCACAACGCCGGGATCACGCCCTGAGCCGAAGGCAGACGCCCAACCGCTGTGCCACCCAGGCGCCCCAAGGTGGGAAAACTTTTGAACGTGATTTCTTATTTTTCTATCTTTTACCAGTGTTCCAAAGGTTTAATGAGGTCTTTCCATTCTGGACTGAATTCAGACCCTTCTCAGGCCCATGCGGGCTCCAGAAGTTGTCCACCTTAGAGCTCCTGGGTATTTGTTCCTTCCCCAATAGCTGTTTATCCTCAGCCTCTTAGAGCTCCATCCTAGATTCAAGGGAACTCTGAGGCAGCTTGCTGGAGCTCCCTCTGTATTTCTTCTTTTTCTCTGGGGCTCTGCCCTGCAAATCCTAGCCCTCTCAGCCTCCCTCGGCTCTCTTCTGCTTCTCTAGTTCAGCAAGATGGCCGCGCTCCGTGTAGGCTCCTGCTGCTGCCGTGCTGTGGTCCAGAGCGTGGCTTCTGACTGAAAACCAGAGCTATCGCAGGACACACTTCTTTCCCAATCTCTCGGGAATCCCAATCTGTGCTGGCTTTTGTCCAACCTAAGAACCCATTTGTTTCCTATTTATTGTACAGATACGTGTTGTTTACGGCAGGAAGGCTATTCCAATCCTCGTTCCTCAGTCGTGACCGGAAGCAGAAGTGAGTTGCCTATTAATTTTAATTTTCCTCTTATACTTCCCCCAGAAACATATCGTAAAACAGTTTTCTACAGCCTCCTGAATGTATGACTCCTTTTTTTTCCCCTTAATCCACCCTGTGCTCCCTACCACCTGCCAAAATATTTGGCCTTGAAAGTCTTAATAAATACCAGAAACTGAAAGTATTCCCCAACACGTGGCAGGAATTTAAACTAGAAGATATGTTTTCTGGGCTACTCTGTCACTGCTCTGCCCTAGGTCACTCCATATGAATTATTTTGACCCTCCCCTTCCAAGGAAGATACAGCTCATTTGTTGGACTGTCATGCTTCCTCATTTCTCCACTTTGTTAGTCGGCAAGTATTCCTTGGCATGTTACCCCAACTTCAATTAAGGTTACTTCTCTCTTTATTTTACATGAATGAGTTGAGGTTAGAACCTATCCAAACAACAGTTTCTATTTTAGTGTCACTCATATTTCTGCCATTTCATTGGCCTGCCTCTCATAGAGGGAATGGTTTCTTATCTTTTTCCTCATTGAGAATCCAAACTAATTCATCTGACGACTTGACCACATTCTCTAAGCATTTGCAGAAATGAAATGCATGCTATTTTGTTACAAATTGCTTTTCTTTAATTGCCCTTTTTGAGGGTATTACATTTATCTGGATATATATTAATTTTTTTTCAAGTTGTGTGTGGAGACAGATGATCCTGTTTGTTACTTTTCTTTCCATATTGTAAAGGCACATTACAAAATATTGGCTAGAAGAGGACGTGAGTCTTATAGGGTTGGAAACCACTGATGGACTTATTTCATACGAATTAGTAATCACTTTCCACGTTCAAGGCATTGTCCTACGTGAAATATAAAGCTGAAGTGGATGTTCCTGAAGAGTTCATAATTTAATAAAAGAAATACCCTGGACATGGACATCGAACTCCTATCTATTTTGTTTCTACGGTATCCCTCGTTCCCCGAACACTTACAGACACAGCGAGGGTGATCAATAAATGCACCTTGAATTAGTGCAGGTAGGTTTTCAAATCGTTTCATAAAGGGCAAGAAGTAAAGAATACCCTAGTCGTGGTGCCAGTTTAGAAGAGGGAAATATCAGACCTACAGTGACCACAACAGGCCTCTTGCAGGACGACCGTGATGTACAAACTAGATTGACATACAGGCAGATGTCATGGGCTTTCCAGCGGAGACGAGCAAAGGAGCACAAGGAGCACGAGTGAGGAAGTACCAAGTGTGTTGGAGGAATGATTAGTAACCGAGTTTGTCTGGACCTTTGTCATCAAGTTCAAGTAGAAGCGTGAGGAGAGACGAAGCTTGAAAGTCAGGACTGGCCAGATTACAGAAGGGACAGCACCACCGACAGGGGGAACCAAGGCTCACTTCCGACACAACAAAAATAATGCTTCGGGAGATTAATCTAGCTTCAGTGTGTAGGGAAATTATGGTGACAAGGAATAGGACTTAACCTGGAAGACCTTTTCCCAATCAAATGCCCACCAAATATGTGAACCGCAGAAAAACTCCTTTTTTGAAACCCATAATCCTCAGGGTGACATTATTATTTTTCATATCCTGTGCCTGCAATGAGGAGATAAAGAGAAATTAGATGATGTTTATGTCATATTCAGATTTAGGGGAAAAGGTAGACGTGGTGTTTGAAATTAAAGAATAACAAAATGACATATGCAGGGGCCTTCCCAGTAACTTGAGCATTTTTCTGCCCCCCGTTCTTCACTGTAGAAAACGTTAATATCATCCCGGGCACTCCGCTATGCCAAGTCACTGTAGCTTAAGCTTCAGGAAGGCTGTCCTCAAAGAGTTTGCTCTATCAGAGAGGACACGTTCCGATAGCTTGGCTTTTGTTACTAATAAAAAACATCTGAAAATACATGATCAGCCCATAAAGAATGTACTTTGCTATTTTTTATTCTTGGTCTTTCCTGGATGCTTTATAATTTCTTCTCATAAACGGATATTCTGGGGTGTTTCATCTGCTTTGGCTAATTAATCCCATACACTTTGAGGAGCCTGAGCGAGACAGACGTTAGACTATCAAGGCATCCGGTGTATATCTCCCCGAGTGCCATGGAATCATCCGGCCTCTGAGATGATAGCTAATACCATCTTATTTATTCCAAGGCGCAGGCAGCAAGATGACGTCCCCTTCCGCAGACTCCAGCAGGAATGACACATTGAGGCTGGAGTGTGGATGAGAATTTGCACTGGTCAGAAGAGACGGAGAGCCTGTAATCTTGTGGTATCTCATTCGATTCTCAGCGCACACCACAGAAGACCATTATGGGCCTCAGAAATCCCCTGGTTACTTCTACTCCCACACCCTCTGAAAATAATTGCTAGTTCATGCCCAAAGATTCAAGCAGCCACGGCATGAAACAACTTCAGTGTCTCTCTTAGCACACTTATTTGTTTAAGCCTTCCTTCCCGGCTTCCAGAATATCCCATCAGTCAGAATTCCAGGCAGTGCTTAAAATGTGCAAAGTTGCTAAGCTTTCATCTCTATTTTGACTCAGTCCCACTCTCTTCCCCTAAGTGGGGTGTGATTTTTTTTATTTTCAGTCTTTCTCATATAAATCATACCTTTCTTCCATGTGGTGTCTCCTGGTTCAGTTATAGTAACCAGGAATAAGGCCTCTTCCAAACTGAGGAGAGAGAGAGAGAGGGAAAGAGAGAGAGACAGAGAGAGAGAGAGAGAAAAGGCAACCTGTTAAGGGTTTTCTTTGAAATCTGAAATGGGACAAATAAAATGTTTAAACATTAAGTGGGCAAGAGAAATGAGCAGCATTCTGTGAATGAAGGGGGTGATTCAAATTCACTTTAGCCATTGAGATATTAATTGTAATAAACCGGACTCTAACGAACTTTTGGTCTGGAACTAATTGAATTGCGTCAGACTTATAGAAGTAATATTACAGGAGTAATAATTGAATTGCGTCAGACTTATAGAAGTAATATTACAGGAGTAATAATTGAATTGCGTCAGACTTATAGAAGTAATATTACAGGAGTAATAATTGAATTGCGTCAGACTTATAGAAGTAATATTACAGGAGTAATAATTGAATTGCGTCAGACTTATAGAAGTAATATTACAGGAGTAATAATTGAATTGCGTCAGACTTATAGAAGTAATATTACAGGAGTAATAATTGAATTGCGTCAGACTTATAGAAGTAATATTACAGGAGTAATAATTGAATTGCGTCAGACTTATAGAAGTAATATTACAGGAGTAATAATTGAATTGCGTCAGACTTATAGAAGTAATATTACAGGAGTAATAATTGAATTGCGTCAGACTTATAGAAGTAATATTACAGGAGTAATAATTGAATTGCGTCAGACTTATAGAAGTAATATTACAGGAGTAATAATTGAATTGCGTCAGACTTATAGAAGTAATATTACAGGAGTAATAATTGAATTGCGTCAGACTTATAGAAGTAATATTACAGGAGTAATAATTGAATTGCGTCAGACTTATAGAAGTAATATTACAGGAGTAATAATTGAATTGCGTCAGACTTATAGAAGTAATATTACAGGAGTAATAATTGAATTGCGTCAGACTTATAGAAGTAATATTACAGGAGTAATAATTGAATTGCGTCAGACTTATAGAAGTAATATTACAGGAGTAATAATTGAATTGCGTCAGACTTATAGAAGTAATATTACAGGAGTAATAATTTGAATTGCGTCAGACTTATAGAAGTAATATTACAGGAGTAATAATTGAATTGCGTCAGACTTATAGAAGTAATATTACAGGAGTAATAATAAGATGATAAACAAACACAGGAATAGTATCTCTCAACCTCTGTGTGATGTTCTTACCTATCTCTATTAAAAGAAGTAGTAAGTACAAGTGAGTTCATTTATTGGCATCAAACTGAAGCAGGACAGTGTGGAATCCCAAAGTTTGCACTATTAGAAATTTGTGAAGTGAAGGCTTCAGAAAGCATGGCAGATGCCATGAATTAAGTCCTTTAGCATAACTTACATATAAATAATAAATAATATCTCAACCTTATTGTGCACTTACCATGTAAGCCAAGTAAGTGCTTTTCCTGTTTTAAACACTTAATTCTCATAGTTTTTTTTATTACATAATCCCACCCAATTTACAGACACAGCAACTGAGGCCGGGAAAGGTGAAATCACTTGCCTAATGGAACAAGTGGGTGGTGGGACCAGGACCTCACACTAAAACCCTTGTTCAGAAACACATTGTCATTTTAGTTACTCTTTATATAAATTGCTTATATTACAGTATGATTTTTTTTTTTGAAGATTTTATTTATTTATTCGACAGAGATAGAGACAGCCAGCAAGAGAGGGAACACAAGCAGGGGGAGTGGGAGAGGAAGAAGCAGGCTCATAGCGGAGGAGCCTGATGTGGGGCTCGATCCCACAATGCCAGGATCACGCCCTGAGCCAAAGGCAGATGCTTAACCGCTGTGCCACCCAGGCACCCCTACAGTATGATTTTTAATCATACTTCTAACAGTATCCTAGAGGAATCTTGCTGGGTGTTTCAATCATCTGTTTAACGGGTAGGAAGGACTACATTTGTTTGCAAGCAGCATTTAATACACTTAGATGGTTGAAACAAATTGAGGGAGGTTCACTGTCTGATCTAACACAAAGTTTGAGGTAACTGTCTGCTGAGTAGGCTCAGTAGCTTGGCGATGTCCTCCTATAAGTGGAAATAGGCAAGAGAGAAAGAGGTTGGGGATGGGCAGGGAGTTCGCCAACCAACAACGGTATCTGCCAACCAAAAGTAAATTTTCAGTAAGAAAGTGTCTTAGTTCAAGCTGCTGTAATGGAAATGCAATAGACTTATCTTGAGCCGCTATAACAAAAATACACCAGGCTGAAGCAACAGACATCCATTTCTCATGGTTTTGAACACTGAGAAGTCCAAGATCAAGGTGCCGGCAGGTTTAGTTCCCAATGAGATTCTTCTTCCTGGTTTGCAGATGAATGCCCTCGTGCTGCCCCTTCGCACAGCGGAGAGAGAAAGACCTTGTCTCTTCCTCTTTTATAAGGGCATTAATTCCATCATGCAGGTCCCACCCTTATGACTTTATCTATCCCTAATTACCTCCCCCAAAATGCCACTTCCAAATATGTCACACTGGGGATTAAGGTTTCAGTGTATGAATTTTGAAAGAGGAACACAAATATTCAGTCCATAGCAGAAGGGATTATTTGATCAATATTTTTTACAGCTTTTATTCACTGGTAATAGAATTCTTATAAAGAACATTTTTTAAGAGACAGAGTCTTGTGGGAAGCAAAGAAACAGTTTTCATTTTGGTAGCAGTCCTGAGAAATGCCTGCGGGCAGGCACACGTCTGGGGCAGACAGAAAGTTAAGTGTATCTATCTTGTCTGCACACAGTTCCCTCAACAAATAGGAAGAGGGAATGGGAAAGTGATTCAGATTAATATGCAAATAACTGGAACATGCTATGAAAGAGTGGCAAGCAAAATGCAAACTTCAGAGGAAGAAGAAATTATTTTTCACTGGGGCAAAAGTTTGACTACCTAAAGGAGTTATTTGCCTATTTTGTAGAGAGTAGAAAGAGACCTTCAAATAAATGTCTCTCTAATGGTAAAACTTCAAATCCTACGGCAACTATATGTAAGATTGTGTAAGAACACCCCAAACTCCTGGATGAGTAAGAATTTCCTGACAACATTTAGGCAGCGTGGCACTGCCGGCACACGGATTGGTGCCTAAGAATTCCCACAAGTCATCGTGAACGTGAGCATTCTCGATAAGCTCTCCTGTTTCCATGTCACCATGGGGCACCTCTGGGACATTCCTCTTCCTTAATCATTTCATGGGTTTGAGATTCTAGGGTGTTTAGGGACAGAGAATTGTTTGGTGTTTTAGAGAAACACATAACATTTTAATTGTGCTTGGAGACAGAGAGACTCAATGAGGAAGGCTAATTAAGAAACATAAATAAACTAGGAGTTCTGTTTTGCCTCACATCATATCATTATGGTTCAGAATGAACTGTTGAGCTTTATTACAAGTCAAAGAAACAGTCAGAGTCACTGATTTAGGAACAAGACTCAGGGCTATATGTAACATATAAAGTGAATAATGGAGGTAACTACTGTATTATTATAATTATTATTTTTTATTGTACATTTACTTTGATTATCATAAAAAAAAGCCCTATATATGAGGCATACATGTGCTCTGGGCGTAATCCATGAATACACTATAGCATTTTTCATTTAATCTTCACGTTAAACATAGGAGATGGATATTCTCAGTAGCTCCATTTTATAAATGATGAAAATAGGGGTCAGAAAGTTCAAGTGACGTAGCGAAGGTAACATAGGAACAGCTGTGAAGTGACACACCTTCTTTTGAATCATGACTTGTCAGCCCCCCAAAGCCATCCTTTAACCATTGGGTAAACTTTGATATTTCTGCAACCCAAATTAAAGACAAAAGAACTCTGAAGTTGAGGAAATTTTGGTAGATTACAGGTCTAAAGAAAATTATCTTAGAAACAAGCAATAAATGTAAATGTGTTTATGTGGAATATTAAAATGCACATTGAAACTGTCATTTGGATACATTTATTGATATAGCTAACAATCCTACATGTGAATGCTTATTTTCATAGCAGCGTAATTAACGGTGCTAAATTTCCATGTATGTGCAGGGGTTGGCAGACTTTTTCTGTAAAAGCTATAGAATAACAATTTTCAGCTTTATTCAGCTCCGCCTTTGGAGTGCAAAAGCAGCAGTAGAAAATTCCTAAATGAATGAGCGTGACTGTTTCCAATAAAACTTTATTTATAAAAATAGGCAGGGGTGGACCTGGATCAGGTCCATAGTTTGCCAAACTCTGTGTTAGAGAACTAAAATAATCCCAGTTCAGTGAGGACATTCTAAGAGTACCACAATTGCAAGCAAGAGAAAAATAAATGTATTTGAATTTTAAGCAATACCTGAATCTCATGTTTACAAAGGGAAGAGATCAACATGGTTTTCTTTTTTTACTTTTGGTCATATTAAACAACGATTAAGAAGAAATGGACTTATGATAAATGAGACGATAATTGGGTAGTTCATTAGGAAGACTGTCTCAACAGTCAGAGTAACCAAACATTGGAAAGTACTTCAGAAACAATATTTGTGCACAAAGTAATCTTTTCTTTTTTTTTTTTTAAGTAAGCTCTACAACACACCTGCAACATGAACTCAAGACCCCGAGATCAAGAGTCTCATGGTCTACCGACTGAGCCAGTCAGGCACCCCCACAAAATAATGTTTAGAAGAACCAGAGGAAAGCTTGGTATCAGTCAGTCTATACATATCTAATGATGCAGGTCCTGTGGGATTGATTCAAAATTTTTAAGAAAAGTGAAACTAAAAAAGCAGAGATTTCAGAATTAAATATATTTAGTTTATGAGAAATTACTACATGATTATTTATCAAAATTATTTATTTGATGGTGTGGAATACACTTCCACTACTGAAAGTACTTACGTTACTTCTATAATTAAAGGTCTATATGGCAGCCATCTCTGGAGATGGCAAAGAAGAAAATAGGTTGATCTTAATGGATTTAGCTTAATTATCTGAAACCATGGAATGACTTCATAAACTTCTTGAAATTAGTTATAGCTCTTTTAGCTCTATTACTTCATAGTTTTATGAGACAGACATATGTACAATATATGTGTTATATATATATATATATATATGCACACACACATTACTTGTTATTGCCTATTCTCTATATAGTATATATAGTGTGTAGGTTATACATGCACAATATATATGCTATATATATGCACTATATATACTATGTATACGCTGTATATACAGTGTATGTATATATACTATGTATACGCTGTATATATATACAGCGTATACATAGTATATATAGTGTATGTAATGTATAGAACACATGCACTGTATATATATATACAGCATATACATAGTATATATAGTGTATGTAATGTAAATGACACATATGCCATAGGTATAGATGATGATAGATGATAGATAGATAGATGATAGATAGATAGTTAGACAGATAGATAGATAGATAGATAGAAGATAGATATTGCATTCTACATATACTATGCAGAGAATAATAAGTCATGTAGAGATTACCAAAATTCCTACATCATTTATCTCACGATATGTTCACATCAACAAGCAACACCAAAAAAAGGCAAAGTAACTTGAGCAAAGATAATAGTGACTAGATTTGTAGTGGAGAGACCAGTTCAATACAGTTGTTGAATGGCTGGAAGCCCCGTCCTCTCCTTCCCAAACAGATGGCATAGAAGGAGAAAAATGGAACTCACATCAAGTTGTGTGCCAAATCATTTATCTTTTGTAAAATTGTGGGAAAGCCGTTGAATTGGTAAACAAGTCTTTTGTAAGCATGCATAAAACATATTCAATATTTGGTGGCAAGGGATTTCCATTAAGCTTTCATGAGAGTTAATAAATCAACAGAAACCACTTACCGAAACATTTTCATGGGTCCTGTGGAATTCTAAGCAAATATCAGGTTTAAGAATGAAAAGTCAGTTATATTTTCAACATAATCTAACGTTCAAAGAAGTGTAAAAGATGCTTAAGTGTTAATATTTTATGTTTCCCTGCTCTCAGCAGTAATTGCAGCCCATTAAAAAGAACGCTAAGCCATAGCTGTTAGCTCTGGCACAGGCCCAAGGAAACACTGAACCTTCACAGAAGGGGGTTAATTGCTACACGAAGAGGTAATTTATTAAGGAACACTGAAGCCCTGTATACTCCCCAATATGAGGCTGAACAGCACAATCTTACGTGAATATTACATTTGATAATCAAGGCCTTTTCTATGGTACACTTCAGAACAAGCTAAGCTAAACAAAAAGGGGAGGTGGAGGGAAAAAGAGAAAGAAAAAACCCCAGCACCCTTTTTCTCTACAGTTCCCATAAACTTGTACTTGGTGCCCTTCAGTCTGTCGCCCCCCCCACCAGGAAAGTTGGCTGCTCCATAAAATTCTTGGTGGCTGATGAGAAAGGCTCATATAACTATTAAGTTGAGGGGCAGCTTCTACTGTTCTTTATTTGCCCAGATCTGTGCTTCAGTACTCTTCTGAGTGTTAAACTTCATTCCCAGCATTTATCAGAAGTGATGTTTTCAGAACCTTATCACATTGAACTAGGCCTTCATTTCCATCAAGTTTAGACCAGTATCATGTGGCTTATAAAACATGGCGTACAGAGCAAATAATGGCCCCCGCGTCCCCTGCCTGACATCTCCCTTTTGGCAAAGTTTCCTCCTCGGTCCTGTGGGTGCTTCACGAGCTTATGTTTCTCGTCAGCGGCAAAGGTTCATAAAGCGACAGTCCGCAAGCAGGTGGGAGGGCAAGGTGGCTCTGAGAAATCATTGGACCCAAAGAGCTGATAGTTTTCTGGACTCTACTGACAACAAATTCTGGAGTCTTCGAGGATTAGAGAAAGAGAATTCGTTTTACCTCTTTGTCTCTCTTTTTAACATCTCTAACAGCACGTTGACATTGAACAGAAACATTCCCTTCAAAAATAGGGTGAAGGAGAAACAGGGGTTTCTTCAACATGCACCAGTGATGCATTCCAGTTTTTTCCACTTTGTGACATGGTCCTTTAGCCATCTCTGGTCAAACCCTTAATAAGTGTTATGGAGTACTCATTTTGCTCCCAGCACTGGGTTGAGAGAGATGATGGCAGAATACCAACGTCATACAGCACATGGCCCAGCCCTTAGAGCATTCGGTATAGAGGAAAGAGGAAAACAAGAATTTCTGTGAAACAAAGAACAATTTTACAGTAACCACCACAGGAATAACAGCAGAGCAAGAGCAATCCCAGCACATTTTGATGGGCCATTATTCACCACCCTTGTTGACCTTCTCTCTCCTGCTTTACTTTTTCTTTTCTCCTCCTTTTTGCCACCTTTTCGGCAACTCGATGGCCTCTTCTTGTCCCTGATCTGCATATGCTCCAAGCCTTTATCTGGACCTTTCACTAAGCACTTAACACCATCCAACCTTGAAGGTCTCCACTGACCAAAATTATGTCTTCCACTGGGAACCATTCTCCCTAAAGCCTTCCTATTTCTTCAGTGTCAATCAGCTAAGTGTTTGGGGGAAAAATACCCATTAAACTAGTTCACACAAAGCTCTAAGTGACTCAAGCATCCTCCACCTTCATTCCCCTCTTCTCCTTCAAATATTCCATGGACAGTCCAAATTTGAAATATTCTATCCTATTCTAAGATCAAACCGTGACCGTGCCTCAGATAATAGGGATGTGAAGTGTAAAGCAGGGGAGAAATCAAGACAGTTTTCTTTCTCAACTTCAGGGAACCATCCATCCCACAATCCCCAAGTTCCATTCCTGTTCTTGATCCTTTTCTACTTAGAATTTGATGTGTAGGCTGCTGCACTGGACAGGTGATCTTACGGAGAAGGAGGAAGGGAACCACTCTTTTTACACAGTAAAGGACTAGCATGACCTAAGTGAGCGTAATGTTCTTCTGTTTCTAGCACCTGTGGTGGATGCAGCTGTTCACGGGAGACTCCAAAACACTGAAAGCAGACATGGTTCCTGCTGAGGAGAAACAGGAAACCTGGATCCCCAAAGATACAGATCCATGTGACTTCCTAGGATTGCCAAGGAACTTTCTGTTCTCCCCTCATTTCTCTCTCTATTTGGAACACTGAATTCTCATCTTGGCTCTAAGTAATTAATACTTAAGCATGGTAATTCACATGTATCAAAAACAATTGTAAAAAAATAGTAATATTTTTTTCAGCCAGTTTTTTTTATATACCTTTGACCTCACGAGTGCTTTCTAAATCAGATCAGTGCATTACACATTTAAAGCAATCTCTCTCCTGCATTATTTTTTATTTGTTCTTCATCCTAGGCAGATCTGAAAGCCATTAAAGATCACCATTAAGCTCACAAAATGAAATCAAACATACACACACGAGAACGTGCACACACATTTCAAGGGTTAAAGTCTTCTTGTTTGTTTGTTTGTTTTGTTTTTAGAGAACGCCTGTGTTGGATCTTATTTTCTGCAAGTATTCCATTGAGGAATGTCTTATCTTGAAGTTTATCTTGGAATTTATCTAAAAGGAATTTTTTTGGTCATCAAGGTCAACGCCCCTTTTCTTTCTCTCTCCTTGTTTTCAATTTTCTTTCTAAGGAATTGTAAGAAAATGCAGGCAGATGAGTAGTTAAGTAATCCCAGAGCTGTGCATGTCACCTGGACCAGAGCCAGGCACATGTAAAGGTCTTCACTTGCCAAAAACACACCAGGGACCTCTTAAGCAATCAAGAATTGCTACATATGAGCAAGAGCTAACATCTTGAACACAATAGAAATCTGTAATTCAATTATCTTCTGTTTCTCATGCATCTACCCTTTGAGCATCCTGACATGTTGGAGCATGGAAGTCCAAACGGGAAACTGTTAAATGCTCCCCCTGCGAGGGAACGGGTGGCGAGGTCATTCCCTCCAGTTCACAAATGAGCATAATGAGAAGTGGAGACTTGGCTCTCCAGTCAATAAGCCCTGGGGAAATGAGAAGAAGAGAAAAGGGAAACAGGATAGAAGGAAAAAGAAGCTCAACAAAGGATGGACTAAAATCAGAAAGGAGAGTTAGAATCATGAAAGCAAAGAGAAAATCAACCGAGGGTTAATTTCTATTGCTCATAGAGTTCTCTTGGGGGCACTGATCCATTCTTGGGCACTGGCCCTCAAAAAGGGAGAATTTCTTTGCATGGGATAAGAAGGACTTATTTTTGCTGTTGGCATATGTTCTATCTAAAGGAGATCAACTGCCTCTAGTCTTTCTCACAGGCAAGCGTTCCACTTCTGAAAACGGGATCCTAAAACACACAAGACATTATTCACTACCTATGATATGAGAATCAGAGAAAGTATCCCCCAGCAGTTTTACTCACAGTTATTACAGTGGGCCAGGTCATTTTCCATAAAAAATGAGTAACTCCCAGCAGGAAAAAAAATGAATAGAATGTGCTGATCTTGAACACATAGTATTTATATATTTTATCACCCATAGACCTTACAGAGCTAGGTTTTTCTCCTGGGATGCACTGTTAATATTTCAACCTCTGTATACGCCAAATGGAAACAAAGATTGTTTGAAAAGGTAAATACACTGCTGTCATTCTTCCTGGCACAATACAGATGCAATATATTTAACTAGAGTTACTAAGAAAACTGGGGTTTTTTTTACAAGATGTGGCAATATTATGCAAATGATTAATTCCAATTAAATCATTTTAAGCGTGATGTGTGGCTCAGGGTTCTTTTGATTGCAAGTGACAGAAACCTAACTGAAATTAACTTACAGGGAATTGACTGGTTGATACTGAAACATTTCAAGTTACCAAAGGAAGAGTTAAATAACCAATGTATTGGAAGAACAACAATGTTGTTGGCCCTCAAAAACAAGTGGAAACAGAGCTTCAAAACAGCCAGGACTTTATTTTTGTGTCCCCTATCTTTGATTTTCTCTGCATGTTAGCTTTTTCCTCTTTTAGTTCAAATTTCTCCCACAGTGCAGGAAACATGGCCCCTGGCTAGTCCTGGGCTTCAAACCCCACAGCTTTTAACAATAGAAATGATTTTCCCCTCTTCCTTATTTCCAGTCGAAAATTCCAGGTAAAGGGGACCCTGGGTGGCTCCGTCGATTCAGCCTCCAACTCTTGATTTCGGATCAGGTCATGATCTCAGGGTCATGGGATAGAGCCCCACGTTGGGCTCTGTGCTCAGTGTAGTGCCTGCTTGTCCCTCTCCCCCCCGCCTCTATGCCTCCCACCCTCACTCACGGTCTCTCTCTCTCTCTCACATAAATAAATAAATAAATAAATAAATAAATAAATAAATAAATAAATAAAATTTTTAAAAAGAAGAAGAAAAGAAAGAAAATTCCAGGTGAAGAATTCTGAATGGCTTTGCTGTATCAGGTAGTCATCCGGTAGCCAGAGTCACGCCTGCATCAGACTACCAGAATGTGCTCTCCTTGTGCTCAGCATGCATCAAGTGGTTAATATCTAGCAAAGTGGGAGTGAGTGTTCTCTTCCTCTCTGTTCAGCACCAAGAGCAGCATCATGGTAAGTAAGCCAGATTCCTAAGATCCATGTGGGAGTTCCAGCTGGGCGACTTGGGAGCTGAGACCTTCAAAAAAATCACCACTTCTTTGAATTTGAGTTTCCTCCTCAGTAAAATGGGGGGAAAGGAGCCCTTTCTCAAAAGAAATGCTAACAGATGCACTGACACAGATGAATCTTATGGTCATTTTGTCAAATGAAGGAAACCGACAAGCAAAAGAGGGCATGGTGTACCATTTCACTTCATGCAATGCTAGAAAAGGCAAAACCGTCTTACAGGAATAGAAACTCAATCAGGGGCTACCCGAGTTGCATGGTGGACAGTGCTGAATGAAAAAGGAATGAGGGTAAAAGGGTACCAATGTTTAGCTCCAAGATGAAAAAAATCGAGTATCTAATGTAAAACACGGTGACGAGAGCTGATAACACTGTATAGTATAACTGAGATTCACCAAGAGAGTAGAAATCAAATGTTCTTCCCCCCCCTCAAAAAAAGAAGGAAAATATATGTGAGGTGATGGAGGTATTAATTAGATGGGGAGAACCCTCTCACAATGTATACAAATATCAAAACACCACACTCAATATCTTACAGTTTTCCATGTCAATTATATAGCAATACAGCAGAAATTTTTAAGAAAAATACAAAAGAAAAAAATACCAAAGGCAAGAGGGATCTTTCTGGGAAAATAAAAATGTTCTATACCTTAATTGGGGTGGAGGTTTCCTTGGTGTGTATGTGAAAAAGTCTTTGACTCATACACATAAAATGTGAGAATTTTATTTTAGATCAATTTTATCTAGATAAAATTGAAATTTATTTAAAAAAAAACTCTCCCCCAGGTTGAGATGATATCAAATGAAACATGGCACCTCAAAGCCTTTGCAAACATAAGCGATATGCACATAACGTAATATTGCTTTTTACTCTGTTTAATGGTGTCTGTGGCTAGTTTTCTTCGTTAAATTAAGATGCTATTACAGCTAAACACGTGGTCAGTCTACTATTACAAATGACTTCTGTCACTTTGGCCATGGCTTCTCAGGGCCCTTCCCACTCCAGGAGTCCAGTTATCTAAACCCTGGGTGGTAAGAATTTTAAGGTTATCTCCAGCCCCTGGTGTCACTTGCAGCCATGTGATCTTCAGGGAGACGAACTGCAGCGGCGACGAAGTGCGCACACCACAGGAGGCGCCGCTAAAACCTCCCTTTGTAGAGATGTAGGTGCTTGTGAGCTCCGCAAGGCTGCCTTACTCTGTTTCAGTTGCTTCTTGCTGCTTAATAAAACTTAGGATTTAATGCATCCATGTCTTCTTATTCCTCATGGTTCGATGTGTTGGTTGGACTCCGTTGAGCTGTCCTTCTCCTCATGGTGTCACTTGGGGTCACCTATGTGCCTGCATTCAATTAGGAGCTCAGCTAAGGTTGTATACCCAACAGGGCTGCACGAACATATTTGACATCTCAGCTGGGGCAGCTGGAATGGCTGGGGGCTCACTGGGCTTCTCTCCTTCCATGTGGTTTCTCAACATTCCGCTGTCAAACCTGAATGCCTTTCAGTGACATCTAGATGCCAAAAGGGTGAAAACAGAAGTTGTAAGTCTCCCAAGGTGTGGACTCAGGAGTCCCAGAAAATCACTTCCACTTCATTCTGAAGTCAAAAGGCCATCGCTAATGGCCTTCAAGAGATGGGGAATCAGACTCCACCTCTGGATGGGGAGAGTGCCAGTCATAGGAAAGGGTGGGAAGAACTGTTTGTGGACATCTTTATCAACAACCCACTGCACTCTGCCATTCATTTCTTCCACCCATTACAAATAATTAAATTCAGGTCAATTAGCCTCAAAGATGTAGACCACAAAATGAGGGACTTAGTTGTTCATGTATTCATTCATTCAAATAACAAGGATCAAGAATCTATGTGCCAGGCACTTGGTATGCTAACTACACCAAACTCAGACTCCCCGACACAATAGGTCAAGAAACCACCCAGTGCCTGAAGCTTCAGGCTCGGCAAGAAAGCCATACCTTTATCAAGATTTCCCATTTATCTGGATTTTAGGAATAATAGAATACTTTGAAGATCAACTGGCCTTTCTTCTGGATCTAAGAGGAACTTCCTTTTATGTTTCCTTAGCTAGATCATAATCTTTTCCCTTTTGAAAGACTTAGAAATAGAGAAAATAAATTAGACAAATAGCTGTTTATATAAGTTAGGGCAGGACCTGTCGAAAGATGGATGGAGTTCATTCTTACTCCATTAATTATTCCGTTACGGTCATCTAGTCATTCCATAAAAATTCATGCTTCCTATCTGCTACATCATAAGCATTTCTAGTTCCTTTTACAGGGCCACACCCATTTCATCTACTTTGTCTTTAAGCTAAATAAAGTTTCGGGTTCAGTTTCCTACTGGCATGCGTTGAAAGTCATTATTCAAATAGGAATGGGGAAGGTTGAGACTAGGAGTAGGGAGGAAGCCTGCTAGGAGGGGTCCAAACCCAAGGTATTAAGACCCCTTTCCCTCAAGTGTGTGGTGCCCTCCTCAAGTGCACTGTCTTGAGCCTCCAGTGGCCAACTCTGCCAGGTGTCTTCCATCAGCTTGGTTCCTTTGAGCCAAAGGTAGCTTTTCCTTTCCCCCTTCTCTCTCCCGATGAAACCTTACTGATTCTATAACCCAACTCCTCTAGGATTAATTAACGGAATCACAGAGAGATGTTCAAGATTGACAGCAGCTTCCCGTGTTACGTCTCCAAGAGATGCACATTTACGCTGGATTCTCAGAGCAGAACCAAATGATCCCAAAAGCATGAAGCTCTAATGGAATCAGGCAGAGGCAAGAGGGAGACGCACTGGGACCAAGGCCCATCCCAGTATTCCTCAAGTCGTAGACCGTATGCAGCTTCTATGTGCATATCAAATACATTTGGCTATTTAAAAAACCCCACTCGTTTTCTCCCGGAAACTTTTTTTTTTTAATGCTTGGTGAATGGATGTCAAGAGACATAGCAGAAGAGAGCAATTGATTCCTTGTGGAAGCAAGCCACTGAAACACCCCCATTTGTTTTGCTCTCTAATACAGAACTTTGGGTTCTGGGAGTTGATCAAGACCAAGAGCTTGAGGGGGAAATGAGGTCAAGGTCACTGCAACGCCACATGGCTGGGCTTCAGCTAACTTGGTGTGTGAGTTTCCTTTAACGATGTGGAGCAGACTAATAAACAGAACATGCCATATTTTGGAAAATGAATGAAGCCCAGTACTAGGAGACT
The DNA here is from genome assembly GCF_002007445.2 of Ailuropoda melanoleuca. NCBI lineage: Eukaryota > Metazoa > Chordata > Mammalia > Carnivora > Ursidae > Ailuropoda > Ailuropoda melanoleuca. The sequence continues at coordinate 116,958,582 of NC_048225.1, forward strand.
CTTGGGTGGAATGTGTTAACCCTCTCCTGAGCCAGAAATGGGACCTCTGAGGTTTCTCATGGAAATTATAATATTTGTGGATTCGAAAATAGAAAAGTGGCCAAATCTTCGAAGCTGAATGAGAATGACTCATTTTGGTAGGGTACCTCGCAGGCTGTGAAAACAACTCCTCAGTCATTATCAGGACTGGAAATGTCCTCAAGTGGGCTTTGAAGAAAGCTCTTTGGTTTCAGATCCTGGTGACCACGGGGAAATTAACTTCTCTGAATCTTTGTTTCCTCCCTGTTAAGTGCGGATGATAATAAGGGTATCTATCTCAGATGTTGTGAGAAGTAAGAGAAGGCTTTGGAGTACTTTGAACAGAGGGTGCTGCACAGTAAATGTTCCTTATTAGTATCTAAGAATTGTCAACTCTGTATCATGCTTATTGTACATAAGAGTAGCTGGGCAGATGTCCCCACATAAAATGACTACACAGGTGACTGCCTATCATTGCAATGCGTTCTACGCTTGCATTTAATTCTCGCAGCAGCAGAATTGCTTTCCTAATTCTGTGGCCCACGCTGGGACTTCCCCAAGCACAGCCAGCCGTCAGTGAGGGCAGAAGGCCCAACGAGATGCTGCATGTTGAGAAGAAAGTGACACAGGCTCTCAGGCCCCTTCTAAACTTAAGATTCTGTGCTTTGGGGAATACGAGTTTCAAGTGAGTAACCCACAACGTGCCTACATCTCCAATGGCTAATGAGGCATTGACTTATTTTCAAAAAGCCTTTCCTTGGAGTTTCCAATGCTGAGTACCACCACTTTTCCTCCTCACCCAACTGGCTGTCCTTCTCTCCTGAGGAGCAAGTTTTCATTCCAGAGCGAGTGGCTGAGTTTCGTCACTAGGTGACCCGATTATTCTTTATCTCAGTCAAGGTCCTCTGTATTTCTGGATGGCTGCTTAGCCAGAAGTGTGTGCCTTTTATGGCAGGAGAGAAAGGAGACAAAGACAATAATACCTAAAATATAAAATGGCCAGTGGAGGCAGCAGGACCAACACAGGGGGCCCCAGGCAGAAGTGTTAAAAAACAGAACTTAACCCTTGAGAGGTCTCCGCAAAAGCTTGTAATACAGGCATCATTCTTTTATTCATTTTGAAAATGATCTGGGTATTTTCAGCAGGGGTTCAAAGGCAGGACTCAGCATCACTGATAGAGTTTCTGTGAGCAATTTTCTCCAGTTGTGACAAGCCCCCATCGAACCTTCTAGATTTGGGGAGAGGAGTCTCTGTCAATTAGAGAGAAATAAGCATTGACTGTTGTGAATTAATAAATAGATTCAAAAATGCAATTCAACCAACAAAACTTTGACGTATTCATTCAATGATAAAAGCATATTTTCCTGTGCTCAGCCCTCCTCACTGTGTCAGGGAAGCAGTGAAAAGCCTCCTGTCTTCCTGTAGCTTCCAATCTGGTGAAATCACAAAAAATAAACAAGCTTTCAGAAAGTGCAATGAATAACAGGTGGAGATAACGCGGGAGTATTGTAGGGAGTGGTCAGGGAAGACAGAATGGTCTAGATCTCTTATTGCTGGTACACCATAACCTAGTCAAGTGAAGTCCTTCTATATCCTATTGATAAAGTCAGACCCCACTCCACCCTGTCAGCTTTGTAATGATTTCCGACCTTTGGTCAAAGATGGGGAAAGAAGAAATAGCTAATATGGCAGCTGTCCTGGAAAACAGCACTGAGGGACTTCGTGAAGTTTCTTTCAGCTCTGTAATAAACCCTCCTTTATCCAGAAGCTGAGATTCACTTGTCCCGAAGTAGCTTGAGAACTCGTCAGAGGGAAACAGTGACAACGCTGTAAAGGCTTTGCTATTCCTCGATTTGCAGAGTCAGTATAAATAGACCATGTTTTAAAAGGTGAGCCAAAAAAACCCCAAAAGGTGGAAAAATAGAGAAGCTAAAAATAAATGACTAAAAGAGAAAAGTTCCTGTAATTTTAGGTTTAAAATACGAGGTTGAGTAATCAAGGAAAGTATTTTTACTGCCTTGTCAATATTTTTCCTGGAAGCTCAGGTAAATAGACCTTCTTCAGATCTGTAGTGTGCGTGCCTAATGGTCTTAGGTGTCTCTGACCACAGAATAACTTTATCCCTAAGAAACAGAGCAAACAGGAACTCTGTGGTTTTAGCATTCCCCACAAATAAGTAAACATATGGATGTGTATGAAAAAGGTTCAGTACCATAGGACAGATCATTTGGGTCTGTTTGAGAAGTGCTTCCCCTCTCTGGTGGACTATTTCTTACAAATCTTTCCATGCACTAAAAGGAAGCCCTGCTTGCCCAGGGTGATCTCGGTCATATTTTCTGCATCGTTTGTGCTCTTCCAATTTCGTGCTGAATGCCCAGCAGCTGGGCGGGAAAACCTACGAGAAGTTGTCCATTTTCCTAAGTTGAGTCCTCGTTTATTTACCCTGCTGGTGAAAAACCCACTGGCTTTCATCTCTGCTGAATCTGTGGCCAGGAGAAGCAGGGGGTCACAAATGTTGAACAGAGTTTAAAAGAGGGGAAAATTATCATGAGAGCCTTCAAGCACACGCAGCTCCTCGGTTCGAGCTGTCCCTGGGTTTTATGAGGCATTTGCCCAAAGCCCTTGCTGTTCAGGCAAGGGGAACAGCACGTGGTTTTGTTGGCAGTCGGAACTCTCCCTCTAACTGGAACATGCTTCCACGGGCTGATTCATTAGGTCCCGCTGATCCTATGGCTTAACAGAAATCCATCACTCGAATAACCGGCACCCCCCAACCCCTGGATCCTTGATGATTCGATGTTGGGTGGAAAGTAGGCGCTGGGAATTGTCAGGGGAAACAAAGAGCATCTCAGATGCCCATACATCACCTTGAAGGCCATGGACACAGTATGTGCTTTCCAGTCAGACATGACTAATAGCTCTTCAATCTGGACTTGGCCAATGTGCAGCCAGCAGAGTTAGCAGAGAGGTAGACTCACTCTCCCTCCCAAAAAGGTCCATTACGAACCAATAACCCCATTTATCTGATGGCTCCTGGATGAAAAGATTTGAGCGATCGCTTGCAAATTGGAAACTCATCATTCTACCCCAGAAGGAAAAAATAATGCAGCTCTTCTAGGTTGTTCGGCAATTTCTGATTCCATCAACATGCCAAAACTTCCAGTTAATTTAGCCCCAAAAACCAGTTGAAGCAGTCATTTTGGAGCAAATAAAAGCAAATGCTTCTTCAAATAGCAAGTACCAAATCATTCCCAATATAATGTGTGGGATGAAAATATCAAGTGCTCTAAAAAGGCATTAGGGTACGGTTTTTCATGGAAAAGCCAGCATCTCCTAAAAATATCCATAACCAGTCTAACAACAAAAAGGTAAACTACGACATTTCATACAAAAGGCTCCAAAAGCCAGCATGCAAAAATAAATGGGAGCTTCCTGACATCCTTGAATCTGATATAATGTGGGCAAACATGAATGAAGGAACAAACGAATGAATGACTGGCTGAGCATTTTTCTGTCACGTTGATGGAGTCCCGTTTTTATTCTTTACAGGAAATACTTGAGATGACTGCTCTCTACACCAGTTTGTCCTCATGATTTGACACTTCCGTGACACCTCTTCCTCCAGAAAGGCAGCAACAATAAGCAGACAGGCAAGAACTTTTTTCCCACAGTGTCTTCGGTCTGGTCCTGTTTATCTTTCTATAACAATGGAAACAGATGTATTTTTGTGCCTGCAGCTTCCCAGAGCCTCCACTCTAAAATGCTGTCTGCTTGCTCAAAGATGTCCCTAGCTTTTAAAGCAGTGAGGGCTTTGCTCAGTTAATTAATTACTTGACACAAGACTTGTAGTTTCTGGGTGCAGAGTGCGCCCTCTGCAGGAGATGCTTCATTACCAGAGGTTCACTTGGGGTCCTGTTGTGATGTACTGTGATCACAGATGCTCAACAAAGTGGACCTCTAAGGAGAACTTCGACTTTCTGGAAGACTGGGGACTATAGTAAAGAAACCCAGGTGCCCAGAATCAGAGATGGATAAATTGCTTAAAGCTCGCCATCGTCTTAGGTCCAAATTGATCCCAAACCCTGTGCCATACTCAGTAATAAGTTGAGGTCGTGGAAAAAAACAGAGTTATAATCTGGGCAGACAGGAGGCAAAACCTGCCAGAGTCACACACCAGCTATTAGAGAAGCCTGTTTTGAAATGAGCATCTTTCCTTTTCCCTAAATTACATCATTCCCTTACTAACCACATTTGTTTCTTTCACTAACTGTAGCTTTAATCAAAAGGCATACATTTTTTGTCTTTATAACCCTCTATACCAAGATGCTGAGCAACACATACTTTGGATTTGAAGTTGTATAAAACTCAGCACTTATAACAGTAGAACACACATTTTTTTCTCAATTGCACACAGAACATTTAGCAAGATTGATTATATTCTGGGGCTGTAAAACAAGCATTAACAATTTAAAATAATAGAAATAATACAAAGGATGTTTTCTGATCATAAAGGAATTAAACGAGTCATCAATAGCAGAAAGATATTTGAAAAACTCCCAAAATATTTGGAAATTAAAGAACATACTTCTAAGCAACCCATGATTCAAGTAAGAAGTTGGAAGAAATTTTAAAATGCTTTAAGCTGAAAAAAAAAATTAAGCTACAATATAACAACATTTTTTGGATGCAGATAAAGCAATAATTACAATTTGCCTATATCAGGAGTGAAAGAAAACATATCCTTCCTGATCCCACAGACAAAAGAGTAATAAAACAGTTCTACAAATAATTCCATGCCCTAAAATTCAACAATTTAGATATAAGGGTCTCAGTCCTTGAAAGACACAAACTACCAAAACTTATTTAAAAAGAAATAACCAGAATAGTTCTATGTCTATTCTAGAAATTGAATTTGTAGTTAAACACTTTTCCACAAAGAAAGCTCCAAGCTTGAATGATTTCACTGGTTAATTCTATCAGACATTTAAGTAAGAATTAGGACAAATTCTACACAATCTGTACTGGAAAACAGAAGGGGAAAAAATACTCCCCAAATACTTTAATGAGGCCATCATTACCCTAACACCAAAGCCAAACAAACACATTGCAAGGAAAGAAAACTACAAGTCAGTATCCCTCATGAATATAGAAACGAAAATCCTCAACAAAGTATTAGCAAATACTATCCAGAAATACATAAAAAGTTAATTGTCATAGCCAAATGGTGTTTATCCCAGCAATACAAGACTGATTCAACTTTTACAAAACAATCAGTGTAATTCATTATATTAAAATACACCATATAATCATTTCAATAAATGCAGAAAAAGCATATGGCAAAATTCAACATATTGGTGATTCAAAAATCTCTAGGAATATAAAAAAAAGTCCTTCACCCTGATAAAGGGCATCCAAAAAACTAAAAATGAAAATCACCCTGCTGCTAACATCTGAATTGCTTTCTTCTTAAAATCAGGAACAAAGTTGGGGCGCCTGGGTGGCACAGCAGTTAAGCATCTGCCTTCGGCTCAGGGCGTGATCCCGCCGTTATGGAATCGAGCCCCACATCAGGCTCTTCTGCTATGAGCCTGCTTCTTCCTCTCCCACTCCCCCTGCTTGTGTTCCCTCTCTCGCTGGCTGTCTCTATCTCTGTCGAATAAATAAATAAAATCTTTAAAAAAAAATCAGGAACAAGGCAAAGATATCATCTCTCATTAAACCTACTCTGCATCACACTGGATGCTCTAATCAGTGCAATAATGCAATAAAAAGAAATAAAGTGTATAAAATTGGAAAAGAGAAAGTAAAACTGTATTTATTCACACACGACATGATTGTCCACATAGAGAATGCTCAACAAGTCTACAAAGAAGATAATAGAACTGATAAGTGGGTTTACCAAGGTTGCAGGAAGCAGGGTCAATATACAAAACTTGGGTATACTTCTATTTTTTTTCCCCAAGATTGATTGACTGATTGATTGATTGATTTTAGAGAGAGAGCACACAGGAAGGTGGGGAGGGGCAGAAAGAGAGAGAGAGGAAGAGGGAAAGAATCCCAAGCAGACACTATGCTAAGCACGGAGCCCCACGTGGGGCTCAATCTCACGACCCTGAGATCATAACCTGAGCTGAAACCAGTCAGTCGCTTAATGGACTGAGCCACACAGGCACCCCTGGGTGTATTTATATATATATATATCTGTCACAAGAATTTGAAGTTTTAAAAAAAAAGCATCGTTTATAATACAACCCAAAATGGAAAATGTTTAGGTATAAATCTATTTTAAAATGTGTAAATTCAGCCTGCTTAAAAGTAAAAGCACTGTTCAAAGAAATCAAAGAAAATCTAAAGAAATGGAGAAATATACTGTGTTCATAAATTGGAAGAGTCAATATTGCTAAGATATTACTTCTTCTCAAATCAATCTACAGATTCAATGCCATATTAGTCGGAATCTCAGCAGGATTTTTTTGTAGACATTGTCAAGCTAATTCTAGAATATATACAGAAAGGCACAAAAACTAGAATAACTAAAGCATTTCAAAAAAAAAAAAAACAGTCAAAGGACACACACTGTCTCATTTTAAGATTTACTATGAACCTACTACAGGCCAATACCCCTCATAAACATAGATGCAAAAATACTCGAAAATCAAGTCCGGCAATATATAAAAATGTTAACATATCATAACAAAACAGTGTTTATCCCAGGAATGCAAGAGGTACATGCAATCATTAAACAGTGTGATGTTAGTGAAAAAATTCGCAGACACTTAGTATCTCATAAGGTTGAAATCAGGGTGTTAGCTGTGCTGGGTTCTCCCTTGGAAACTCTGGGGAAGAATCTACATTGAAGTTTACCTAGCTGTTTGCAGAATCCGATCCCTCGTAAGTTGTCGAACTGGGGTTTCCTTTTCTTGCTGGCTTCCACAGGCCAGCTACAATCCTGGGCATATACACTCCTCCCCCTTCAAGCTAGCAACAGCGTATTAAATCCTGCTCATGCCTAGAACCTTGTAGACTTGCTCTTTGCTACCAGCTGTAGAAAACATTCTACTCTTTAAGGGCTTTGGAAAAGTAGCTTTTTATCTGCACACTGCAAGGATGAAGACAAAAGTGACTGCACTGTAGTTAAGTCAATGAGATTAGGCCCACCCAGATAATTGCCCTGTTGATAAATCTGAATGCCAACTGATTAGTCACCTTAATGACATCTGCCTAATGCTTCATATCATGTAAAGTAAAATAATCAGGGTGCATCACCTCATGATATCCACAGTACCAAGGATTAGGGCAGGATATTTTGAGGGGGGTATGTTAGAATTCTACCTACCAGTATGCAACAGAATGAACTTCAAGCTGTATTTTAACCTTTTACACAAAAAAAATAAGTCAAAATGGATCACAGGCCTAAATGTAAAACATAAAACTGTAAAATTTCCAGAAGAAAATATAAGAGAAATCTTTCTGACCTTGGGTTAGGTAATGAGCTTTCATATGTGACACCAAAAACAGACTTTATTTTTTAAAAATCAATAATTTGGCCTTTTTCAAAATTGAAGAATTATATGCTGTGAAGCTATGTTTGTGAGAATATACAAGCCACAGAATGTGAAAAATATTTGAACATCATATTTCTGATAAAGGATTTGTTTCCAGACTACATAAGGAACTTGCAAAACTCAGCAACAAGAAAACAAATAATCCAATTAAAAGTGGAAGAAAGATATAAATGCACATCTCACCAAAGGAGATATATAGATGGCAAACAGGTATCATTAATAATTATGGAAATGCAAATGAAAATCACAACTAGATATGACAATACACTTGTCACAATCTCTGATTAAAAAAAAAACCAAAAAACCCTGACAATACCAAATACTGACAAGGATGTGGAGTGATTAGAATTCTGACACTTGCTGGTGAGAATATAAAATGGTACCCTTACTGTAGAAAACAGTTTGTCAATTTTTTATAAAGTTAAACATACACTTGCCATATAATCCAGAAATCTAACCCAAAATAAAATTTAAAAAATACTGGTATAAAAATTTACATGCAAATATCTACAGCAGCTTTATTCATAATCACCTTAACTACAAACAATCCCAATGTCCTTTAACTGCTAAATAGATAAACTCTGGCATACCCATACCATAGAATATTACTTGGCCATGAAAAGGAAGAAACTACAGATTCAAGCAGCCACATGTATGAAACCTACATGCACTATTCTAAGTGAAAGAGGCCAGACCTAAAATTCTACATAAAGTCAGATCTAAAATATTACATGTTATGTAATTGCATTCATATAACATTCTGAACAAAGCAAAATTATAGGGACAGGTCATAAATCAGTAGTTTTCAGAAGTAGGGAGTGGAGAGAGAGGTGATTAGAAATAAGCAGCAAAGGTAACTTTGGAGCTGATGAAACTGATGTGTTGCCGACAACAGTTTTAGTAAATGTTTTCCCACAACATTACAAAGGTCACCAGCTTTCTGGCATATCCAGGCCACCTGCTGCCTGACCACTAAGCCGATGCTGTGCATATCAGTTTAATTAGGAAGAACCCCACTTTTAGGGCCAGTGTCTGAATTAACTAACGTACAGTTGAAACAATACAGTGGCTTAAAGAACAAAGAACCTTAACGATAGTGTGTTTTAAAGAATAAAGATAATCATTTCTTTCCCACACAAGGGTCCATCTTTGGCTCTGATTCCCATCCTTATTTATTGTTTCTCTACTTCTGTGTTGTTCTTACCTACATGATGGAAGTTGGAGAAAGAGCATGAGAGTGTGCATATACAAGGTGATAAGGATACAGCCTGGAAATGACACATGTCATTCTGCTCACATTCCATATAGTCACATGGGCCATAACTTGGGGCAACAGGAGCTTGGACATACAGTTGTTCAGCGAGTGGGCATATGCCCGCTACGACTCTGATTTTATGGAAGAAGGAAAGAAAGGATTGCGGTGGACACCCAGTCTCCATCACACTCTCCTCTTGGATTATGGGTCACTGCACTTCCTTCGCTCCCTCTTAACCTTCTTAACTATTTCTTCCCTGTCTTCTTCTCAAACTCCTGCTCCTCTACTTAACCTCTAAATGTTTATCAGGGGTAAGTGCCCCAAGGGCTAGTCTTTGGATGTCACCTCTTCTTTAGCAATATAGTCTCTTCCTTTTTTATCTCAACCCATTCTATGGTTTTAAGTAAAAAAAAAGAAAAAAGAAAAAAAGTCTAAATTCACTTCTCTAGCCTTGTCTCCTTCACTACACTCATAATTTTTATGCCTGATGGCTATCATGTAACCAACTACTTGAGATCTTGGCAACTCTATCTCATCAAGAACAAAACTGATTCTTCATTTGACCCCTAGACATAGGTTCTCCCACAGTATTTTGTTCTTCCTGAGCAATGGGACCATCATTCAGCCAGTCACCCAAGCCAAAACAACTTAAAAGATTTATAAATGCTTCTCTCATTCACCACTTCCATTTCATCAGCCATGTCTCATTGGCATTACCTTTAAAGTGTATCCCGGGGCTGCCTGGGTGGCTCAGTTGGTTAAGTGTCTGACTCTTGGTTTTGGCTCAGGTCATGATCTCAAGGTCATGAGATCGAGACCTATGTGAGATCAAGCCCCACTGAGTGCAGAGTCTATTTGAGATTCTCTGCCTCTCCCTCCCCCTGCGTCCCTCCCCCCATGTGTGCACCCTCTCTCTCTCTCTAAAATAAATAAATAAGTAAATAAATAAATTATTTTAAAAAAAAGAATCTGTTTTAAAAAAAATAGATAAAAAATAAAGTATATCCTGAACCTGTCTGTGGTAGGCTGAACAATGCCCCCCAAAGAGTTCCACATTCTAATCTCCAGAACCTGTGAATTCGTTATATTGCATGGAAAAGGAGACTTGTAGTTGTAATTAAGTTAAGGATCCTGAGATGGGGAGATTATCCTAGATTATCAAGGTAGACCCAGTGTAATCACAAAGGTTCCTCATAAGAGGGAGGCGGAAAGATCAGAGTTAGATCAGGGAGAGAGGAAAGGCAATGAAGGTGAAAACAGAAGCAAAGGGAGGTCAGGTTATGTGATTATGGGGACCTGAGCCAAGGGATGAGGTCAGACAGACTCCAGAAGCTGGAATGTGCAAGAAAACAAATTCTTTGCTAGAATCTCCAGAAGGAACACAGGCCTGCCAACACCTGGATTGTAACCCAGCAAAACAGATTTCTGACTTCTGCCCTACAGAATTAAAAGATAATAAGCTCGTGGTGTGTAAGCCACGAAGTTGGTGGTGATTTGTTGCAGTAGTGGTAGGAGACTAATAGACCACTCATGTTTCTCCGTCTCCACTGCATCTACCTGCACTAAAGGGCAGTAGAGAACAGAGATTCTAGACCCAGACTGCCAATATTTGAATTAAACTCTGCCACTTAACTGCTATGGGTGAGCCATTCAAGCTCCCTGTACCTCAATGATCTCACCTGTACAGTGGACTCATGATAAGGATTCGGAGAGCTGTAACAGTACTTACTAGCATATTGTAAACATTTTACCAGTATTTCCTATTACTGCTTCTGGAATCTGAGACCCCAGTATTTACAACCTGAACCACTTTGATACTCTTAGCTGGTTGCCCTGCTTTTCTTCTTGCCCTTATTAGAATCTTACAGAGCAGTAAGATTGATATATTTGCAAAATAAAATCATGAAATCCTCCCGATTATAATCCTCCATGAGCTTCCCGTTGCACTTAAAATTAAATCCAAACTTTGAACTATAGCCTACAAGGCCTGCTATGATGTCGCCCGTGACAGTACTCAACCTCGTCTCTATCCACTCCCTTCGTCGCTTCTCCCTTTACCACACTGTCCTTCATTTTGAGCCTCAAATACACCAAACCTGTTTCTGCCTCAGCGCCTTGAAGTGGGTTAGCCATCCTCCAGGAATGCATGTTCCCAGGTTTTCACATAACTAACTCGTTCTTGAAACTCACTCTCCTCCTCAGATAGACCTTCCCTTATCACTCAAACTAAATTAGCTGTCTCTAATCATGTTTACTTATTTATTTCATGCCTCCCATGAAAGAGCCTACGGCCACATCCCCAGTGCTCAGACCTACATCTGGCATATTATAAGTTCTCCATAAATATTTGCGAAATGAGTAAAGGGTTGGCTGACATGAGTGTTGAGGTATATTGGTGACTCCCACGTACATTATGAATTAGATTAGTATAGCTGTAAATCTTCCCTCTCAGCGGAAAGGTTCTGCCTAAAGACAAAGTAATTTTTCCAGTGATGATTATGTAAGTCTATTTTCTCTCATTCTTCTATTTTGACTTAGCAAGTGTCTCTGAGGACATTTTTCTACCAAATTACTGAAAAGGGGACTTTAGCGCTGCGTCCGAGATTGAACTATGTTTAACCACCAAGATCCATGCCTTCTAACTCCTAACTCAATTACTTTTTTATCTTCAGTTGTTTGGGTGAAGAGGGAAAGACCATGTGGTCCATGACACCTACGTGAGTCCAGCACCGCCTATCCGTGCAGCCCTTCAGGGACTGATGAAAGTTTTAGGAACTTATCTTCTCGGAAAGCGCAAAGAGAGCTGAGATCCAATAGCGAAAGGAGGGTGGCTCTCGCATGATCCGTACACTAACTCCCATGACAGTCCCACACCGTGTTGACCCATGGAGTGTGGACATCGGTTTGTACACCTCTGCACCTGTTCCACCATGTTTGTCTGTCCCCCTCTTTCCTTCTCCACATGAGGCTTTGTGCAAATAGAAAAAAGCCTTCCTTGGTCTCCATCTCACTGATCTTCCCAGCATCTTCCCTTAATATGCAAGACACCTGTGAAGCCTAAAGTGTATTTAATACTGATGGGGTTTTCTGGGGCTTTCATTGTGGACCTTCTTGGCTACTTTGGTGCTGGTAACCAATCTGTGGTCATTGTTAAAATGTGACAAATTGCGACACTGGGGTTCAGGGTTAATGGGAGAAAACAGACCCCTGGAGGGTGATTCACTCTTTTTCTCTCTAAAGACAACAAAAACGAAATCCTGGGGTGGCCTTGTCCACATTGCAAGTGCATACCTGGCATTTCTACTGACAGCCAGAGAGCGCCTGCGATTACTCAGAAGAAAAGATGGTATCTCCGATAATCTGAGAGAACAAAGACTCCAGTTACTTCATCACTCTTGCCTGAGGGTCTGGAATTAATTTTGTTTCTTTATACCCCATCTAATTTTACAAAATCATACTTCTCCATGGCAGTTTACTAATTTACCACCTCATCTAAGATAAGACTTTGCCAACAGTAATAACATTTAGAAAATGCTGTCGGACCTGCTGCGGACGGTTTCGGCCCCGCACCGCTGCCTACGCACGCACGCGTGCACGCATGCGCACACCTCTACAGCTCCACCAGACCTTAAAGCAGGTAGCCCTGGCCCTCGAGGACGCAAGCGCGTCAGAGGGAATGATCTGGTGCCTGAGAAGTTCACCTGGAGGACAAAAATCAAGAACGACTGAATCTATTCAGAGATCTCTCTGGGTATCTGCTCTACTATCTGTCCAAAGAGTAAACAGAGTAGAAAGAAATAATCCATCTGCTTTTCAGAAGAAAAAGAAAATCCGTATATTTACCTGATACACGTTTACTGTGTGCTTACCGTTAAAACCATTATATGGATTACCTCTCCTCAAATATGAGGGGAAGGGAGAAAAGCAGGAAAGTAGCAAAATTTGGAATGAGCACGGACATATCAAGCTTGAAGTTTCTGAATGTGAAAGTTGTTATTATGGGGTTTGGGGGATAGAAGAGAAGGGTTGATTCTTATTTCAATTGCATAATCAATTTTATCAAGTCCTACTCTATTCTAGGGGTGAGTAAGCAGGCTCGGTATACAAATGTCTTCTAAATCCCATCACTGGAGGTTGGCATATACATAAAGACTCAGAGACTTTAAGCCAAGTCACTGTGTTCACACGAGTCCAGATTCTCCGGGCCATCAAGAGTACATCTCTGATCTTTAAGCACGATGTGGTGTGCATGCGTGAGATGTGTGCACACATGTATGAGTACGTGTGCTTATGTGAGTGTGTCAGCGTGGGATGGGGTACAAAGCAAAGCAAAATAGTGCCTGTTTCTCTTTTGGCTCAGATTCTACTTGAAGATATAATTATTTGTTTAACATAGTCCCACCATATTATGTTACCTTCTATGATTTATTAGCAAAAGCATGCTCTGTAAGCTCCACTTTCCCAAGCAATGATCATTTCTTGACATGTTTCATTACTGGGAAATGACAAAGACATTTGTTATATTCTCAGACAATAAAATATTGCCTTGCTCAAATACCTTCATGGAATATTAAACAAAATGAATGCTGTTCCTTTTCCTGTGTTTATCATATCATATTAAAAGTGAAGACGTAGTAGCCCTTATGTTTTCTTTCTTTATAGACGAGACATTGGAAAGAATGAGTTTAGCTTACCTTCATCCAACTGGCTTTACTTAGCTATGTCCAAAGCCTCCAACAGCACTGTTAGAAACCATTTTAATCATCCAGCTTCTCAAAGGCCATTTTAAAGCTACCTCTCTTTCAAATGATCGTGAAGAATAAAATCCAAAATTTCTCCTGTCAACTCACTCTTGGTGGCAATTCCAGATTCAGTGAATTTTTAGGCGGCGATGGAAATAGCAAAGACAGATCATGATCCAATATAAGGATCGAAGAAGTAAACTCCTTAGAAACTAGTTATGGACCAACCTTATAAACGTCACAAATATTTACCAGCCCACATACTGGATTATTCTGTATGCACACGAAGACCATATAAAATATGCATTCCTTAGCACTGAAATATCAAAAAGTGTAATCTTATTTGAGTAAGAGATTATGTATTCACGAGGTACTATATGCACACATACATCTACACAGATATATGCATTCATTACAGAAAAGTTTTCTAAATATTACCAACTTTTCGTGTAAAACAAATTCATCAGAGAGAACAATAAATTATTCTTTTGAGTTTCATTGAATGCATTGTATATAAAGTGGGATTTCCAGGGCTACCTTCAAGGTTGAGTTAAATCCTTTGTATCTTTAAAGTTTTTCATCTCTCACTTGCAGAATCAGTATTAAACTAAGGGGAACTTTGGTAAACACCAACAATTTTAGCTAAGGAAATATGTGTATTTTTTGACATGACGATGGAAAAGTAGCCTAAACAGTCTAAAACAAACTCAAGCTTAAGGTCAGATGGCTAGGTTCTGCATTTGTCTTTATTACTACTTTTCTTGAATTTAGGCCAGTAAATTAATCATTCTATACATTGGCTTTCCAATATGCAAGGAGAATGGCTTTGCTCTATCTGAAAGGCAGTTGGGAGAATAAAATGAAATTATACGATCAGAGCCAGCTTTTGGTGGGGTGCAACGAATGCAGTTATACAGGCTCTGTTCTCGAAGGGGCCACACACTCGGCTTACTGCTTTCTCACTACAGACTTGAAATTCTTAATAGTTTTATCTTTGAACTGGTGCTTTGTTAGTCTAATGGGGCTAGGAAGCATGAGCAGAGTAGACACACCGGGTGTCAGCACACACAGGTGCAGGCTGGGACACTCTGGTACAGTGGGTGTCGGACAGAGGCATCAACAGAGCCAGCAGCAGCCCCGGGGAGAGAGTACAGGCTCTCTCCATAGGGACGGCACCAAGCCCAGTAGCCAGAGGTCGGCCGGCCCATCCATCTCCAAACCCACCCCTATAGCAGCTGTCAAAATTAGCTCTCCAGTCTGAGTGCACCCAGAAACTCACTGGCACCATCAGAAGCAATCAATTTTGTCAGTAAATTATTACAGAATAAAACTCTACGTAAGGACGTTGTAATCAAACATATCAGGGAATTATTACAATTCTCTATAGAGTTTAGAATCTCTGACTCTGAAAACTTCTACACTGTTTCAAAGCAAATCTCCGCAAATTCAGATATAGAAATTAAAGATTGTCATGGTCGACAGAAAAGAACATTATTCTCCCATGAAGCTTCGGATACACCAATTACGAACAAGGAAGACCATTTAAAATTAAATTTTCCTTGTCATTGAATATATGGTGATAGAAAGTGTAAACAAGCCTTCTTAGTTGTATATAAGTCACGAAACCACTTTTGGTTTCTCAATATGACCTTCACAGCTTACAGGAAATGTTAGCAAAAGCAATAAAATGCCCTTGCAAAAATTTACATCTAAAATTAAATGTGAACTTACACAAAACTGATTCATATAAAGAGTTAAATAGTTCTAGAAAAATTTCTACAAGAATCACTGGCTTTAGATGTACTAAAATTTATTTATTTATTTATTTTACAATTGTATTTATTAATTTGACAGAGAGAGAGCATAAGTAAGGGGAGCGGCAGGCAGAGGCAGAGGGAGAAGCAGGCTCTCCACGGAGCAGGGCTCCATCCCAAGACCCTGGGATCATGACCTGAGCTGAAAGCAGAAGCTTAACCGACTAAGCCACCCAGGCATCCCTAGATGTACTAAAATTTATATTTCAAAATAGTGTGGCAGAAATTTGTCCCAATGTCACAGTCTATAAAATACAATTAACAGTTGCATCAACAGAAAGATCCTTCTTAAAATTGAATATTATCAAGAATTATTTGTAATCTTGCATTTGCCAATTACATGAATTGAAAACAAAATATCGACAAGTATAAATTTTGATGACCTAATGAATTTGCAGAAAACTGAGTCAGAAAAATTTTGTGATCAAGACATCACATTAATAAAGTATCATTTTTTATTTAAAATTAAGACAGCAATCTATTATTGTAGTTTGTAAGTTTATGTTGTTACTCATGAATTTTTATTATCCCTATTATGTTTCATAAGTAACAAAGTGTTTTTTAAGAAAAATCTTTTTATTTTAGGACTGTCTATGACACTTCTTTTTTCTGCTTTTTGAACAAGGAGTCCTGCATTTTCATTTTGCACTGTACCATGCAAATTATGTAGCCAGCCTTGGATATAATATAGTTCAGATTTTTGCCACAAATTTGCTGAGTACTATTTAACCAAAGTGGGGCTCATTTTTCTTTAAACATTTTAAGCATACTCATTTGATGTTATTTACCCAACAAGTCTGTCTCATGAATATTCGTTTCTTTGTGTGTTATATAAACTTTGCCTGCTGCGTTAGTGTTCAGCCTGTGTGTGCCCCTGACAAGCCTTTGCATCAGGGTTGGAATCTGCCCCTCCAGTGGGAATTTACAGTTCCTCTGTCAGACACCCCAAGATGGCGATGGGCCATCATATCAATACCTTAGTTCGGGGTTTTGCAGATGAGGAAGGTAATATACAATTGGACCTAAACCCATTTGAGGGCAGATCTGTGTTATATAGCCTCAGGAAATTTGCTTTTCTGCCCAGAGCCCAGACAGAAAAAGACACGCTTCCCTATCATTTCTTTTTCATGAGGCTTTTTCCCTAGTCCACACTGTCACAGAGGAACAGGCCTTCAAGCATCCCAACTGCTCCTCACCCCATCTCAAGACTTTGTCCTGGGTTCTCTCCCCCACCCAAACCAAATGTTCAAAACCAGCATTTGAGTTAAGAAGCGTTCAGCAAACCCCGACAGCAGCAGCCTCGGTGTCCCTTCCCTGAAGGGTTCCAGTCTTCCACTTAAATTTAGTCCTTGGTAATTGCAGCCACTCTGTGCTTTGGAGATAATGTTGGTGGTGTCTCATGTGCCTTTTTCAAGTGTTTTGTAGACAATTCTTCTATCTGACACAAGGCTAGAAGAGGAAGTCAGGCGTCTGTTTCCCATTATGTAAAATGAAGATGTTGAATTAGATGAACCCTAAATTAAAACTCACGCCTTTAGTCTTCAAGTGCTTGTTGACCATCCCCTATGAGCTGGACATACAAGCAAAGGACTAAGGATACAGAGATGGGGGGGCACATGGCTCCCCCCCCACCAAGTGCATAGTCTGGTTGGGAATATAGAGTCCTAAACATAATTTAAATAAAATGGGGCAATACAATCACAGGGTTAGACACAGGGTAGCATATAGGTGTGGGTCAGAGAAGGCTTTCAGCAAGAATGTAATGGAAAGCTAAGAGTAGGAGGATGAGTAGAAGTTATCCTGGTGTCTGTGGGTGGACAGGAGGTTGTGGAGGGTGGCGAGTGTGGACAGGTGTTGCTGCTGCTGGAGTGGAGAGTGTTATTCCAAACAAAAGGGGGAGCACAGCAAAAGGACAGGGGTGAAAAACACCATGGGGGAACTAAGAGCTCACATATCCAATGAAACAGGCTTGTTCTAACCATCTTTTATAAAGGATATGTATTAGATCTATGAAAACAGGGACTATAATTGTCCATGAGGTTCCCCTGATTCAAATATGCCTCCTTAACATAACCTAAGAAGATTTATTTTCACATAAGATTTTATTTCTTTAATTTTATTACTTTTTTTGAAATTTATATAGACTGAAACTAGACCCTGGAATAACACCAGCTTTGAACATCTCAAGCATAAAAGTCTATGGCAAATTACAGATCACTTGCAGATAGAACAATGTAGTTCTGGTGGAAATTAATCAAATCCCTTCTCTGGGGTATTAGTGAGCCCCTTAGCCAGGCTGTCAAGAGAAATCATTTTGTCCACCCCTATTTCCTTTTTTCTGTTGGTTCACTACTATCTCCAGCCCAAATTCTGTGTGGCCACAATTCTCTTTGAACCAAGCTGGTCTGACTGCTTTCCTCCTAGGGTGCTCAGTCCTCAATTCTCACTGCAAACTGTTCCAGGTTCCCAGCCTAAAATCCACTGTTTTAGCTTCACTTGCCCTAAGATTTGCAACTGAACATTTACTGCTTTTCAATTGTTACTCCTGTTCCTAATTTTTGAATTGCATAATTCCATACAACGTTGAATCTGTAAGAGATGATGTCCTTTTCAAACTCGAAGGGACTCTGTCCTATGATCCTAAGTAGAAAATTCTCAGTAATCCGATGGGTATCTCCGTGACTTCAGTGAAAAGAAAACACTTTTTGAGCTGAGTACTCTCACCCATCACTCAAATGTCCTTCCTTTTAAATATGTCCTCCACCACTCCGTCATACTATAGAAGTCCCACTGAAGGACTGGCCTGTGCTTACAGCTGCACTGCCTTGAGTTTCTACTGTTTAGCTGTTTGGGGTCCACTATTGTTGGGTCACAAATTCACTTTGAAATGGTTAGTGGTGGTACGTATAAATGCAAAATACTATCATTATGTGGAAATTACTACTTACTTTGTATAATTCTTTGCTTTCCCTCTGCAAAAAAAACCCACATACTTATATTGGAGTGTAATGTGGACCTTTTTTTTTTCCTGTAGATTTATACGAATAGTCGTATGATGCTCAAGTCATCAGGACTCATTACAACCCAACTGAGATTTCAACAACTCGTGTTCTTCTAGTGATGTAAAGACCACATTCCTTTGTGTTTAATGATTGCATGAGCTAATGTGCCAGAGAATAGGAGATTTTCAGCTTTGAGAGTTTTTCTTAATGTCTGTAAAAGGCAGTGTTATGATGTCTGTAACTTAAAATACTTCAGCACAGGCAGTAGGATATGATAAATATGACATTTAATTTAAGCTTGAGCTGTAAGGATGGTCTCTTCCTCAGACCGAAAAATCTGCACTTCAGGGGAAACCAATTAGTATTATGCCAGAAAGGCTACTATAAGCACTTCTATTATTTATGTCTTGATCAACTCCTGAGACTTTGATAAGTAGCCTAATGCATATCAGATTCTCAGAATCCGTATTTAGAATGGCAAATGTTATAAGTGCTAAACTATTAGCAAAACTTAAATGGACTGGAGATACACAGATTCGTTGAAATATGTTATTAAATTAAAGATATTTAGGCTGTGTAAATTGGAATACATTCACTGGCTGGTGAACAGTGTGTAACAATCTCGCCAGGCCCAAACACTGAGCCCTTAATGAGGAAACCAGAAAAGAAGCTGCAATTGGTTCAAAGGAGACCTCAAAGACCAAGCAAATACGTAAGCCTGTCTGTAGGTAATGCTGAAATGAATTTTCTTAACAGGTGCGAAACTGGCTTCTCCCATTGAGGGAAAGGAAAATCCTTTGAACCTCCTCTAAGACAGAAGCTATTTGCATGTGTATAGACAAGAATTAGTTGCATTACCTTCAGTTTTCTGCAGGTTGACTTACATCTACAGAATTATACAACAGCTCAAAGACAATAAAGGCAGTAACCCATAGACTCAAATAACCGAAAGGGTATGCTCTAAACAACATATAATTTTCTACTAAAAGATCTAGTAATCTTTTGGTCCATTTACATTTTTTTCCTTGCAATAGACCTATCTCTAGCCACTGGTTTTAGAAGCATTTCTGCTTGCTGCCAAAAAGGTAAGAGAAGTCTGCTTCAAAAAGGCTGTCTAGTTTTCCTTGGGCTAAATTTTCTTGCAAGATGTTGGTCAGAGTAACTATTAGAGAGAACTGGACCACACTAAGCTTATAGAACAGATTGTATTGTGCTTGCTTGCTCATAAAAAATTTGTTTAAAACTGTCTACACCGATCATGAAATTCATCAGAAGCCTTCTTTCATCATAACCTTGTAGCAAGGATATAGGGGAATAGTTGTCCTTATCAACCTCAAACATTTTGAATTATTACCTTTATCTACCAAAAATAACCCAGGAGTTATGTATGTATATCCAAGTTAACTTAAGGTAACTTGGCAACAGCCAGGAACTGGTATCAGCGTTAGCCTTTTTCTTGCCTTTGAGAGACGGTTATAAATTCTATTTACTGAAAGTCAAAATTTACTTCTGTAAAAGATTTTGACTGACCTGTGATGGATTTGAGCAACTGCTAGAGCCCGATCTGGCTATTTCCACTCTGTTCCTAGTTGTACTGTGGCATGGACATGACCCACTCAACTTAAAGTCAAAGGAAACTGAAAACACAATTTTTATTCTTTACTCCTTTCTACCATGCTCCCCACCCCAGTCCCTGGACTACACCCTTATCACAACCACCCCTTTATCCAATGTCCTGATGGGAGGGCAGTGGGAAGACTTGGAAGGCAGTGTGGGTCTTCAGTCCCAGCATCTCCAAATCAATATTTTGGGCTCCTTTTTAGTAAGACTGTATCACTGGACCATAAGATACTTTGGCAGTAACTACCTCAAAATGTAAACACATATGACTGGTGAGTAAGCTCAGTTTGTTGGGCTTATCCAGCGTGGTTACAGAAAAATTAGAATTTCCATACACCTCCAAATGAACTCTCAAAAGCAGGCCCCAGTGAAAAAGAGGTAAAACAAAGACTATGACATATGGTTTATCTTTTCAGTAATGACATTTTCAAGTGTAATCCTATACACTTTTTCCCCTTAAATAAAGTCTTGTTTAAAACCAAATGTTTCTCTGTTAACACAGAGTAGGCAAATGAGAGTCCACACGCGGATATTGAGATATTCAGTGGTTTCATGGTTTTGAAAAGTTTGAATTAACATGCTGTACTTGTGGCCTCCTGGAGAATAAGGCTGTGCAAAGGGAAAAGTGGTTAAGGACTAGGCTTGTGTCTTCCACATGGACAAGCTCTTTCGGGCCACACTCAATTGCAGAATCAGCTTTTTTTTTTCCAGGGAGGACAGAGCAGTTGTGCACTCAAACACATCCCACGTGCCCACATCAGAATGGCCTATTCCTTGACCCAAGGAGGAAACCTACCTTCAGATTCTCTTTTTAAGTAAAAAACTACCAGAGAGTTCTTTATATGTCTAAAGTCACTCCAAAGGGAAAACAGATTTTTTAGAAGTTTTAATACAGCTACTATGATCAACCATATTTACTAATGATCACATTCCAAATATGTTTTTGGCAGTTCTGGTGACAAAATGAGGTTACCACACCTTTCCAAATACCTAAATTTTCTGTTCACCTGTCAGGGAACACGTTACTCCTTTAGAGGGGAAACAATCCCTTACCAGCAACCTTCCCAAGGTTCCAAACATGGAACGTGAAGTTATCAAAGTGATAGCATAAGTTCTAGGCTCCTTTGGTTGTTTTGTGTTACCTTACACGTATATGTAGGTGACTCGGATGGCCCTGAAGCCAGAGGTCACAGAGTTGAGACCGTCATTCCATGCCCTGTGGAAGTGCCGGTGCATCCATGAGATTTTTGCAGATTGCCAGGAACTTCCATTCTCCTGGTCGTCTCTTCCTCCAGGCATTCTGTGGCGCCTCTCTTTCCTACAACATTAGAAAGGCCCAGAGACTAAGCTTTTGTCTCCATTTCCACAAAAACTTCCATAAGAATAGTGAGCTCTGGGGCAGCCCAGGTTGCTCACTCAGTTACCCTTGGGGTTACCTTTGGCTCAGTTCATGATCCCAAGGTCCTGGGATCTAGCCCTGCTTTGAGCTCCCTGCTCAGTGGGGAGTCTGCTTCTCCCACTTCCTCTGCCCCTCCCCCAATTTAGGGGTGCATTCTCTCTCTCTCTCTCTCTCAAATAAATAAAATCTTTTATAAAAAGAAAAGAAGATTGAGTTCTGCTGAAGATTCGGGGCTCACAGGGAAAGGCTTCGGAAAGAGTCACTCGACCTCTCACCACCCCTCCAACTCACCTCTCCCTCCTTGTCCCATCCCCTATCCCCCACCTGTTGTTATGCAGAACAGTTGGGCTCTCCTGAGCAACTCCTCCCAAACTCCAACGTCCAAACCCACACACATATTGACTTTGGAATCCAAAACAAACAGATCCAGAGTAGATTACGGAGTTGACTTAAAAACATAAAATCTAATAAAAAGCAAAACTGTAAAATAAACGAACCAACATTTATAAAGCCAGCTAGCGCTCTTAGGGATGATGAAACACTCCCCACCCTGGGTTGGTTCAGTGTAATGGTACAAATAAAAGCAGGGGTGAAATTAATTCAACTATCTGAGCAATCAAGAAGAGAAGAGATCAGTCAATTAGGCTAATGAGACCTGTTTTCATCAGTGCAACACATTGAAGTAGTCACTAAATCGCACTGAAAACAGGCTTCTCCTGAACCTCTCCCTATCTTCTCTTTTTTCTTCTCACTTATTCACTTATTCAGCATCCATTTCTTGTGCACCTACTGTGTGCTGGGCACGACCGTGGTAGGTGCTGTGTGTAGAGCAGCAAATAAAACAGATCGGGGCCCTCATGGAGCTTACATTGTGGTAGAAGAGAAGGATAATAAACCTGTAAACAGATGCATAAACTAAGGCTAGGACAAGAAAGAAAATAAAGCAGGGTAATGAAGAAATGAACTGGGATAGGTGGGGTCAAGTTGATAAGAAAATCAGGGAAGTCTCTCTGAAGAGAGCCCTATTGACAATGGCCTTCATTAGCAAGAAAAAGGCATGGAGAAGAGAATTCCAAAGCCCTAGGTGGGAAGAGCAGAGGGTGTGAGGAACAACAGGGAGGCCAGTGGAAAGTGAGAACAGGGAAGAGAGGAGACAGGAAGTGACATCCAAGACATAAGCAGGCCCGGGATCACCAGGAGTCTTGTGAGTCATAGTAAGGAACGTGGATTTTATTACCATCCACACTACCATATTTCCAACCATTTGCTAAGCACTTTTGACAGAATCAGAAATAGACCTACATAGTTCTTTTTTTAATTAGTGGGAATATGATGCTTTAATAATAATATACGGTTTATAATTAAGTAGAAATTAGAAAATCTTAAAAGCCAAAAGCGCGCGCACACACACACACACACACAGACACTGAAGAGGTTTAGCCTCTGTCTTAAGAATTTTCACAGGCAGAAGGTGCACAGTTTGCCATCAGCGACCCTGTTAATTGCCAGCGGCTCCTGCAAAATCTGTTTCTACAAACAAGGAAAGAAGTCTTTGCAATACTGTGCCCCAGGCTCCTAATTTCAGACCACAGCTGAAGTTAAGCACTTAGGAAATTTGCATTGTCTTTTAAAGCCAGTAAGAGAACCACTCCAGATTTTTCTTTCTCACTGGGTTCTTAGGATGACTCTGAAGAGAGTACATGTGATTTTTGGAAACTGTAATTTTTTCCAGCCCCTAGAGATGGGGAGGAAGAGTCAAGTGGGTGCCAGAAAAGTGAGCTGAAACAAATTATGTAGTGGGCTTAATAGAAAACCCACCATGTGATGAAATATTCTCTCTCCCTTTTTTAATTTATGAAAAGCACTTACTTGCATGTTCCACACCCATCTCCCATGGGGCTTCCTGGTCCATTCAACTGCATCACTTAAGAATTAATTTTTTTCTCTGCAGCCAAGGCTATTAGGACAGCGAGGCAAACATCGGCATCTCTGTTGCATTGGTTTAGAGGGAGTTCCCTCAGGAATTTTCTTCCTCCTTCATTCTAGTGTGAGTCTAGGCAATACCCATCCACCCCAATTTTGATCCTATCCATTTACCTAGACTTAGAGATTCAAAGCAAGATCTGAAGTGAAGCCACCAATTCAAAGAAGAAATTTTTTAAGGAACACTCCCCAGGCTCTGCCCCTAAATAGAACAGTATCTTATCTCATGGTCCGGGTAGAAATTTAAATAATGTGGGAAAACCAACTTCCTGTGGGATCTTAGCCAATCACTGACTCTCCCTGGATTTCAGTTTGTCCACATAGAAGAAAATAATTGAATAGGAGAGGGAAAAGCAATATGAACTAGGATACTCTTCGGAGCGTTAAATACAATGGTGAAAAATTAGACACAGTTCAACCTCCAAAATGCTAACCTCATAATAGTGTTTTACTGGATTTCATTAATAATAAAAACAACTCGAATTTGTGTAGTACGTTAGCTTATAAGGCATTGGCAAGTACGTTGCCTCATTTGTAAGCAGCCTAACAAAAAACAGACCAGCTTACAATTTTTATTTATTACTATTTTACAGATGAGGAAACTAAGACTGAAACAGGTTATGTGGTTCGTATGAAGTTACACAGATGATCCTAGACACAGCACCTACTCGGACCCCCCACGGCAGACTGTGATGGTCATGGAGTTTGGACTCGGGCAGGTTTGGTCTTGAAGCAGTTCCACCATCTTCTATTACTGCATCTTTTGAAAGATGTTCATTTGGATAGACCTCAGTTTCCCCATCAGTGGGAACAGGCTGGTGCGTGTGGGATTGAACAGGAGGACATCCATAGAATGCAGTGCTTGGTAGGTAGTTGATAGAATCAACCTTATTTCTCTTTTTCTTCTAACTATTTATTCCATAGCCTTTCTACTGACTACGCCATGCTACCCCTACCATCACTGAAACTAGTTACAGGTCATTCTACCTTCTCCTTCCCTCTTAGTCCAGGGCAGTGATTCTCAACAGGCCACCAACTTCATTACTACCCCCTGGTATCAGGCCACCCACGCCTAGCAGAGAAGAAAAGCAGCCCTTTCCTCTGGCACCAGGATCCTTCCTTCTTTTCTTCCCACTGAACGCTGAATTCCAGCTTGCCTCTTTAAAGCTATGGCACTTGTTGACTTTAGTTGGGCTCCCTGTGTCAGAAAACAATGTGAGTATTTTTGTGTTTTTACATGTTCAGGGCTTTCTGAGTAATCTGGGTTAAAGGATGAGTGAATGGCAAGCAAGACGGGGATGTTAAAGATAATAAATCACCCAGGAGGGATTAGCCGATTTATCTCCCCTAGGGCCATTTGTTCACATTCCGAAGGGTTGTAACACCTTCCAGTGTCTGCTCAGAGATGTGTTTACATTACGGAGCAAAGGTTTCTGCCCTTCTCTCAGGAAGAGAGGAAGGACAGCCGGGCAACTTTTCCTCTATCGATAATTCTGGGGTTCCTCGCCTGTGCTATAAACACCCTCCCTGCTTCAGACGTGTAGGCGACGGCTGCCTTTATCATGTCACCCTCAGGGGAAAATGGGGCACGGGGACCTGGTGCCAACATATTCCATGAGTAAATAAATCTGTCTGCCTCTGATTCAGAAACTTCGGAACTTAAGGATAAAATAAATAAATATAAATATAAAGCGTTATCTCCTTGACTTGATTTCTTCTCCATAAAAACCTGAAATTCATTTCAGGTCCTTTCCCACTTGGTTGAACCTGGGTCATTATCAGCTACAGAATCATCTCAAATGAATGCAGAGGAAAATGTAATTTGATATCAGTTCCAATGCTGATCAGGTAGAATTAAATGGAAAAGAGAAATATAAGCATGCCTATCTTGGAATCAGATGTAAGACCTTAAACACAACCCTAAACTTCATTTAGGGGTGATGGGGAAAATTCGTAAGTCGGGGAAAATGAAAGGGTGAGAGAGACCCACCAAATTCACCGGTTACGATCAAATATGATATCACAACATAGCACTGCACCATGTCACCTAAGTAAAAGGAGTGCAAAATACTCTCTCAGGCCATCCATGCATCCTTTGGCCAAAGGAAAGGAGCCTCCAACAAAACCATGGCTCCTGCGACAGAGGATTGGTAGAGAGCAAGAGACTGGTGTTGCTTGCACCTCAGTATTTGGTCTGTCGAGATGTTGAGAGCAAAAACATCTCCTCAATCCAACTGCAACCAAAATTCTCAGGTTTTGGCAGCCTTTTCCTGCACGGCTGCTTTCTAGTGACCTTCGTGAGCCAAATCTATCTTCATTCAGAAATACACAGGAAGTCAATCTTAGTAGGCTTTGGTCAGACTTGTGATCTTCGCAGTGTCCTGGATCCTGGTCGCCACACAATTGGCAGAGTGGATCTAAATAAGCCACATCAGCGAGCACAGCAGTGAGTGAAACTTGAGTTAGCCCGTGACTGCTTCCTGGCTCTGAGGAGTTCACATTCCCAGCACAGCTTTGCCCTCAGATTTTAGATTTCCGGTGCCTTCAGGGCGATGCTTGGTTGTCCCAGTGTACGAAGCCTGGGGGGGTCCTGCTCCATAGCGGTGTAACCGCTCTCCAAACCCAAAGCACAGCCACTGCCTTGCTGGCCTCGCCCTGCAGTCCCTTCTGTCTGCTCCCACTTCTTCCTGCTCAATCCAATCAGTTCAGCATCTGACGAAAGTGAAAACGTGAGAAAGCTGGTTTCTCTTATCATCTCAAAGGTAGATTTATTCTATGACTTTGGACAAGTCACTCAACCATTCTGATCTCTGTTCTTTTAAAACCTAAGTAGCCAGCGTGGACTGTCAGCACATAGCTATCTATGTTTCCAGGGATAGCATTCAGTAAATTATGAAAACCCTCTGGAAGGGTTAGTTTATACAAAGCAGGCAAATTCCAACCGGAGAGAGGTTAATCCCTTCATAAAATAGCACACAAATACTGAGACGCTAAGTTTCAAGAGGATGGAATCCGACTCTAGCTGCATTGCTCTGCCTGAAACCTCAGCCAACATAATGAGCCAAAAAAATAAAAAAGCCCGAAATCTTAATAATTAAATGCATTTGGATAATACAGTGGCAAAACCAACTTCCTGAACAGTGGAAATTATATCTGCCTCTAATGGCTCTCCTCTGTTTGCATGATGACTTGAAAAACTACCAGGGCAAAACCATCTCATGGCATAACTGACCAGCATGCCAATATATCATGTTCACTATTTTTCATTTTCTAAGGAACAACACAAAAGATCAGTGTCCTGCCGTTTTGAAACATTAACGGGACCGCAACTCTCAATAAATCTAATTTACTGGAAGAGGCTTTTAGATGCCCGGGATGATGATTTTTGCCCATGAGTTTGAGTGGTTTGGTGACAGTGAGAAGATGGGCTGACATTTCTATCTTAACTGATTCTGTCATAGTTGTAGAGTTGGCTTCTGCTAGGGGTCTGGCATCCTGGGAAACTGACCTCTTGGCTCTGGGGTGGTTAAATCACAGAAGCCTGTGGGTTCCACCCAGCTTACTTAGAAGGAATATTTAAGCAGTTCTACTCTGTGCTAGGTAAGAAATGACAGGGATCAGCTTGCATCCCAAACTGGTAACAAGCATGGTCTCCGCCCTAGAATGCAGGCCATCTATAGAATCCTGCACCCAGCTTCAGTGATTAAGCCAGCTTTGCTTTTAAAGTAGACAGCACGGAGATAATCCCATTTGCTTGTATCAGTCCAGGAAGAGGGTGGCGTGTTTGAGCACAGTGCAAGACCCTTTTATTTGCTGTTTTATAAGCCTTACATTCCCTTCCCACCCAGAATGGCCAGTTAATATACCAGGGCTAAATGTTTGGAGAATTACTCTACCATATGGAAGTAGCAAATGAAGAACATAAAAAGCAGCAAGATCTATGCCCTGGTGGATAGTGGTCTCAAATTCACTCATTATTCATATGAATGTAAGAAACACAGGGAACAGGAGAAGGTCAGTGGGGTCCATGGAGGCCATTCCTTTCCAATATGCTCTTTTTTTCCTTGGGCAGCATCTAATTGCTTCTGTGCTGCATACAGTTGGCCCTGGAATTCTGTTCCAAATATTTTTTACTCTTAAAAAAAAAAGTTCCTGGTGTCTGTTCCGTATTTACATTGTTGAGTTTCAAGTTGCTGGCAGACGAGGTCCCGGGCAGGGGTGGGCAGAGAAGCCTCATGCTGCTTCCCAGGAGATTCCATCCGTCTTGGAAAGAGAAAAAGCTACTTTAACCCCAAGGTTTGTTCATCATTTTCCATAGGAGGCGTGCTACTGAAAAATGTTGAGGAGTAGGGGGTGGTCAAGGGAGACAGCCATTTTTCAAAAAGAAAGCATGTTTCCTGGTTTTCGGGAAAATAGAAGGGTGTAACATGGCCTAGACATTACCTCCTTCCCAGTTATGGAAGCCCCCCTTCCCTCCTTCTTTCCTTCCTTCCTACTTTTTTTTTTTTTTTTATATCCAGAGCCCACTCCGATAAAGGTACCTTACCTGGGAAGTCATTATTTTACCCTGGTCTTCCTTGCTCTGGGAAAATTCCCTGTGTCTTCAGAATAGTGACTGACCCTCGCTTGCATAGACCTTCAGAGGTCTGGGATGCTAACCCCCACCAACACCTCAACTTCTGGACACCAAATGCCTCGGAGCCCGGAGACCGCCAAATCAACAGCTGCTAAAACGGGGAAATGAGAACAATAAAACTTAGACTCACCCTCAAGTAACTTACAGCTTTGCTAAGACAGCAGTATCCATGCACAGTAACTAATTCACTAAACGATACATAATAATACATTGAGAGCCTGTGAAGAGGCTCTAAAGCCACGTAGAATCTAGTGTCACATGAATCTAAGTCCAGGTTCCGAAGCTCTAGAACCAGCAACCACAAAATGTTATGGGGTCTCCTTCTTACTATACTTAAAGATTCTCATAGTATTAGTCCTTAAAAGATGGGTAAGAGCCACACATTCTTCATCTAGGAAACAGAATTACTAATACTCCAGGGTCCATAATTTCTTTATTTGACTCCTAAGAGCTTTTGGAGGCTTCCTGCCCTGGTATATGCAACGCAATTGTATTATCAGACAAAAGGATCTTTCTTTTGTAAAAATTTCAATCCGTCAAGTAACGACATGAGGCATTTGGGCTGGAATTCTCTCCTTCCTTAGACTGAACATGAATCACCCAATGAACGGGTCTGTTCTTCCTCAAAGCAAGGTTTGGTCCATCTAGAGCTCTCTTCTCAAACACGAGAGCTAGAAAACTTTTGACCACTATGGGCTGCCTGCAAAACACGATAGAGTTTTCAAGGAGGGCTATTCATTACTCACAAATCCTACGGTATGTCTGCCTTGGGTTTATTAGTTCAGTGAAATTTTGATGGATTTTGAAATATATATAAATAACTGTAGTAAAAGGCCTATGTAGCTTTCACCCACACATGAACTGAAGAAACTAATAGGCACAAGTGCTGTGAACACAAACACACCCAACTGGATTTGTTTGGTGGGATGATGATTTCACTCTTGGAAGCCCTGCCTGCTACTCTTGGATGGGCTTTATTTTTTTTTCTTCTCATATAATTTCACATTCAGCAAGGTAAAGCAGAATGGCTTCTCATTGACGTAAGCCTCTATAAATACCTACAAAAAGAGAAGCAGCTTAGGTTAGAAATGAAACATATAAACCTCAGTCAAGGCAAAGTAGAGAGATTTATGAACTTCCTAATGAATTTTATCGCAATAAAACCTTGATCGTGTCAAGAACGTTAAGTGTATTTGTTGACACTGTGGTCTCAGGCACTGAAGATTGAAGAAGCAAGACAGGTAAAAAAAAGTTTAAAAGTAACAAGAAGAGGGGAGGAAGAATGAATAACGAACACCTTAAGGGAAGTGAGAAATGAGAACATTCTGCCCATGTTAAGCAGTGAAGAGTTCCCCAGATTCAGGCTCTATTAATTACTGCCTTACATATGGGGGAGGGATGAGTTGTTATGAACTACCTCGACTTCCTAGACCTTGTGGCCCATTCAGAGTAAGACTTGTTATCTTAATGTGTTAGCACTGGCAGAACCTGGGAGCCTTGCTGGTCAACCCTCACATTCTGCAGATGAAGAAATTATGACTCAGAGAAGTAAAGGGACTTTTCAAGGATCTCTCAGCTGGCCAGCGGAAGCAATGAGGCTAAATTCCAGATCTACGGCCTCCCCCATTCGCATTTCCACTCAGCTCCCTTCCTGATTTTTGGTGGGCCCTTCTAATTCCCCATCATTCTGTGTACTCCTTTCCTCTTCACCCTCCACTGTATCCCCCCAGCACCTCCAACACACACACACGCACACACTCACACTTCTGCTGTATGCTTGTGCAATAGGCGTTCTCCATCAGTTAGGACGGGCTGGCAAAAATTACGAGAAGTATATGTTGACAGCCCAGTGCTTACACACTGAACACAAACACTACGTCAATGACTCTCTGGCACTCACAGCCATTACATACGCTGAAATGCAACCTTTGGGAAACTCCTGATGGAATTCACCAGTTTTCTTCTGCCCGGATCCACCAAATCATTGCACAACACAAATCCAGCTGTGCTAGCCCGCCCTGTGGAGGAGAGAAGCTGTGGGGTTGGTGGCGTTTCCCAGTGGACTCATTTGTTGAGGCAATCCTGCTGCTGTCACCCCTCGCTGGGAAATAGCCATTTGTTTTGTTAGACTTTTTGGATTCGGTAGGCTTCTTCCATGACACACGACAGATACATAAACCCTCTGGTTCAAACACTTCACCTCCTGGGCACAAATACTCCCCACACACATCCCCACCCTCTCAGGCCCTCGCCTCCACACTCCACCCTCTCCTCTCCACCCTAGGCTTAACAACAGTCCCCATTAACTTATTGTAAAAGGCCAACATGAAGTAGTTAAAAAAAAAAAAATCCTTCATTCTAGAAATTAAGAGGGCTTCTGTGAAGTACTGTCCCCCCTTCCCGTGCATATTGCTGCCACTGACAAGCCATCAGAGGAATTTGAGTTTTGAGCTATTTTCTTAGTGGTAAAGATGGATTTAGACAATTGAAACTGGATAAGTAGCATAGTGGGGGTCCGGTGGAATGGTATCCCTCCTTAAAATATTTAATAACAGAAGAGCAAAGGTTCAGGCCTAGAATTAGGAAGACATTATGACTGCTATGTGGAAGAGTAAACTCGGGTTTAAGACAAAGGATTTTCTGCTGAAATTGACTAACTACTATACTCTCTATTATTTCAATGAGGTCAGATGACCATCTATGCAGATGCTCCTGGCAGGAATTCTTGGGAGAAAGCCTGGACCAGACACTCTGAACCTCCACCCCGCCCCCAGCTCTCCACACCTGTGGCCACAGAAACCCCTCTGACGGCAGGGCTGAGAACAGAATGTAATATGGGTTTGGAAAGGATCACAGGAACTGATGGATGTAGGGATTAAAAATGGTTTCGTTGGGGCGCCTGGGTAGCGCAGCCGTTAAGCGTCTGCCTTCGGTTCAGGGCATGATCCCAGCGTTCCGGGATGGAGTCCCACATCAGGCTCCTCGGTTGGGAGCCTGCTTCTTCCTCTCCCTCTCCCCTGCTGTGTTTCCTCTCTCACTGGCTGTTTCTATCTCTGTCCAATAAATAAATAAAATCTTTAAAAAAAAAAAACGGGTTCGTTAGCAGGGTGTTCCAACCAACCATGGGGTGATTCTGCAGCTCACAGTGGACACTGGAGCTAATAAAACCTTCAAAGACCTTCTATAATGAGCAAAAGAATATTTTATAAATATCGCACCCAAAATTTATTTCACTTTTCCAATGCACAAGCATACTTGAAAAGTTTATTCCCTTAGGTAATATAAACAGCAACTTTTAACATAAAACTGAGAAAATAATAGTCCCTACTTCACAGAGAATATGATGTTTGGAGGAAGTGAGGCATGAAAACTGCTGGACAGATCCCCAAGCGTGGTTAGTAATTAATAAGGGCTAACAGTTTGTCTTACTTACAGTCAATATTGTTTTTCTTAGTAAGTTATTTCTTTTTTTTTTCCTAAGATTTTATTTATTTATTTGAAATAGAGAGAGGGAGCCCAAGCAGGGGGAGGGGCAGAAGGAGAGGGACAAGCCGACTCTCCGCTGAGCAGGAAGCCCATTGCGGCGCTCGATCCCAGAGCTCTGAGATCATGACCTGAGCCGAAGTTGGACCCTTCACCGACTGAGCCACCTAGGCGCCCCTCAGTTCGCTATTTCTGAGTAGATATTACGTAGGTGGGTAACCACACTACGTCAGAAGCATCCCGATCCCAGCCGCGTGGAGCTGTTCCGCGTGGCCGGCGTCACCCGGCACAGCCCGCAGTGCTGACCTCGGAGCGGCGCAGAGGGGGAATGCTCGCGCACGCACCAGGTTGGCATCTTGGCACAGCTTGGCGAGTATAAGCGTAGAAGGAAGTCACGATGAAAGCAAGGGCTCAAAAGGCTCCATTTTCCTCAGAAAGTAAACAAAACCTAATGAAGGTAGAATAAAGGGGCAAATAGAAAGAACTGGGTCAAGAGAGACTTGGTTCATAGATTCGTGTGTGTGACTAATTTAGTGGGTTGGTGTTGCCTTGCGACTCCGTGGTATTTTCCAGCTGGCTGGAGGGAGTAGAGATTTTAGGCCAAACATTTGGTGAGTTTCCTAATGAAAGAAATTAAACAACAGCCACTCTGGCTTTTTGTAAGCAAAGCTGTGTTAACCGAACTCCAGAAAGGGAAGCTGCTCTCCCTCTGCTCCACGTTCATGGGTCTACACGCTCAGAGCAAGTGAGCGCCTCCAGAGGTCCCGTGTTGCAGCTGTTTCCCTTCACCAAACCAGAACAAAAACAGCGACATACACTGAGAGAGACTCCCAGAAAGCGACTTCTGAAAAGTAAGCAATAGATACTTTCTACCTCCAAAAGCAAAGGCACAAATTGCCCAGAGGCACACGGGTCAATGCCCAGCCAGCTCCCAGCCAGAACACAAGATCGATGAGCTGGAAAGCTTAGACTCTGACAGGACTCTGGACTCAACTCAAACTCATTGGATGACAGCGATCTGATCAACACAGCTAACTAACCACCCAGCAGAGGTCTCTGCTCCAGGGACAAGCCTTGCGTGACCACCTGTTTCCTCAGCTAAAGTCTGTACAGAGTAAGTGGAAAAGATAAGGTTCCAAAGGCCAGATGTTCCTGGACATTCATTTTTAGGAACTGTCTGGGGCATCCATTTTCGGCGTTCTTTGACATAGAAGAGTTAAAATGGTCTCAGGCTACCTTAACTTCACGGGTCATGAATTCCACGTCACCCAGAACAAAAAAACTGCCCACTGCACGCACAGTTATGATTCCTCTTTCAGTACAAATGGTCCAGATTGAAACCCCATAGCACCTTGTAGTGGCATATCCTAGGATATTGGTACGTCCCGGGAGTCTCAGCATTTTAATGTAATGATGTCATGGGGAACATGGCTCCCCAAGGTTGCTGTCTCCCGGTGTATATGTTCCATATAATTCCCTTCCCTTGAGTGTGGGCAGGACATGTGAATATGATGGGATAATCACGCCCTTCATTAGATGACATTCTATAATTTTTCACTATAAGATTAGAGAGAGATTCTCCTGCTGGAAGAAGTACGATGAAGAAGAAAAAGCACATTAAAGAAGTACATGTGGAGAGAAGACCACGGCCATGTGGAGGGAAGACCATGGCCATGTGGAGAGAAGACCATGTGGCTAGAACCTGAGAGTGACTTCCACTCTCTCAAGACCACCCAGCCAACAGCAAGCAAGATGACACCACCTTTCTTGTAGCCACAGGGAAAACAATTCTGCCAACAGCATGAATGGGTTTGGAAAAGAACTCTGGGTTCAGAGAGAACACCACCCAATCCACACCTTGATATCAGCCTTGTGAGACCCTGAGCAGAAGACTCAGTTAGACCATACACAGACTCCTGACCCTGGATCCTTAGAGACAATAAACATGTCATTTTAAACTGTTAAGTTTGTGACAATTTGTCACAAAGCAACAGAAAACTAATATATAGCCCCAGTCGAGTGACTATATGTTCTCATTTATCAACTGTGTGACCTCTTGCAGGTTAAAGATTTCTTCTGGGCCTCCCCTTTGTTGTCTCTAAAAATGTGAATTATAAACATATCTGCTCAATTGTTCTCACGTGTTTAAAGAAAAGATTAAAAAAAGAAGTTATTTGTGAATGATGTTGTTTTGTACATTATAAAGCTCTAATCAAGTAATTGGTAATATTCAGTGACAATCTGTGAGGTCTATGAAAATCCAAACGTCCTTATGGGCTAAAGGCAGGACCATCAACTTCTGTCTAGCCTTTTAAGACAGGGTGGGATTAGGAGTCCCTGCCCTATGACCTGTCTCCAAAGCAAATGCCAGAGGAGTTTTGGGTTCATCCAGCAGGAGGTGTAAACGTGGGGAAATGCTGTCTTTCATGGAAACTGCCAGAGCCTCACTGTGCAAACGATCTACTTATCCATGTTGTATATATTTATTTTACTGCATCAAGTGTTAGGTAGGCACTGTGGATAAGGAAGCAAACAAAGCTCTGCTTCTCATTTTTAAGGCAGTTGAGTCACTTAGGAAGACACTGATAAGAGATGAACAATTACAAACAGGGTAAAAATGCTGTATTAGATGGAGAAGCACCTGCCCGTCATGGGGATGTATAGGAAGGTACCCCAGAGAAAGGCAGCCTTGAGTTGATTAGTAAAGGACAATTAGGGGTAATTACACAGGTGAGTTTGGCAGGGTCCTGGGGAAGAGGCATTTTATGGGAAACAGTTAAAAACACAAAGACTTAAGAACATGACCATTTTAAAAGGAACAAGCACATTAGTGCCATCTGGCTTTATAAAAGAGAACATGAAGGTATGTGACAAAATTATAGAGTTTAGAGTTAAAGAAAGACCAGACCATGAAGCACCTTACATGCTTTGCTCAAGAGTTTGGTATTTATTCTGAAGACGATAGGAGTCTTTGGTGGCTTTTAAGCAGCTTGGCATCTCAAACTTGGGCAGCAGTGTGGGTAATGGATTAGAAAGAAGAGAGAATCCACCTTGAAGGTAATTTGAGAAATCTGGGTAAGAAAAGATAATGACAACATCAGTGCAGATTAACAGAAGGATGGATTTAAGAGCCAACAAGAAAGTAGTACAAGCAGGACCCAATAGGCCAGTGTGAATCTAGGTGAGAAAGATGTCATGGTCAAATCCAAGGTTATTCTAGCGTAAGCAACTGGATAACAGCAAGATTCACGAGTACACCAGCTCTCATCCTTGTAGAAGGGAGAGAACTTAGGTGAGGGCTTCAAGCATTTCCCAAAGCTTGTCAGGAAGTTAGAGAAAGAAATTATTAATACAGATAGCCACTTAATTTATGTCCTAGATCCACTTAGGCCAAACATTACCCAGGAATGTTTTCTTACTAATAAAAGAATGGTTCAGGCAACAAAAGGCATTTCTGGGACTAGAACAAGGCAATAGTGCTTATGTGTCCCCTAATGCCTTGAATGGCTGGACGTTCAATAAGCTTCTCATAGAACCATTTCTTGATGGGTGTGTCCCATCGAGCATTTAGAAAGTAGTATCTGGCAATTTGTTGCCTGACTGGCTTATTGGCTTAGGAATTTAAGGTAACCATGCTTAGTTCAGCACATATGTGCACTTTAAAAAGGAATCATAAAGTATCTCATATAACAAAAGAAATTTGAGTCTCCAGAAGTTACTCTTGCAGTAAAGGAGGTGAGAGTGGCCAGAGCTCACAAGGATTGTCAACACTTTTTTAAATTCAGTTTTTAGAACCACGTCATTCAAAATGATGTTTTCAATTATTCCTGCTTTCAAATTGAATCTTGCTCGAAAATAAATACACTGTACCGCTTTTAGTGCGAACACCCCGTAAAAGGCACTGAGAATGTGGAATCGATTTTTAGATTGTGCACGAGACTTATATTTCCCAAATCACCCGCTCCTTTTAAAACATAGCTCAAGTCGGTCATCTGCTGGGGAGCATTGCTTCATTATTATTGATCTCGCTCCAACAACCAACACTAAGTGGAATCCACCTTTCTTGGGATTCATTGTTGTGGGTTTTGTATTTAGTTGTCCCCATGCCTATTTTTTGACCAGATATGTTTGTTGTCTCTTCTATTAGATTGGACCCAACTTCATTCTTCACTAAGTGGCCCCAAAACACGCCATGGCTAATCAACTAGTCCTTTGTTTATTATTATTCAACAACACTCAAAGCCTGCATAACTGCAACCAGAAAGGAGATGTTTTTATTATAAACCTGCTTCTTTGCCTATCACCCACAAACTGATGGTGGCCTTCTTTTTTTTTTCTTTTCCTCCTTTCTTCTCCTTGAGAGTAAAAGGAGGGAGATGCACTGACAGAAATCTTGGATTGGGAATAGGAAAACTCAAATTCCCATTAGAGGGGACGGATTCAGCTTGGTGAGAGCCACAAAGCTAGAAGAAGGGCACCCAGGGGGTGTGTTATGGGACTGAGAGCAGAGAGGAGGCCCTGCAGCACATACCTGCCCATGCAAAGCCCAAAGAGTGAAGACGAATACAGAAGAACGAGTTGCTAGGGTAGCACCCGAGAGGGCCAGAGCCACGATAGAGTAATTGAAGGAAATGGTTAACAACAGTAAGGGTGACTGCAATTAAAGAGCAGTGTCGATTACAGCTCACCCTTCTACATGGTTCTCAGATCATTTTGGCTGGTGGAGGTAGGTAGTGTTAACCCAGTGAACAAACACAGGGAAAACATCTCTGCTCCGTGCAACTGTGGGAACCCCGCAACCAAGAATAACTAGGATTTTATTTTTGTGTAGCAGGTGAGGGAAGAGCCTGTGGTCTCTTACGGAAGCCCATCTGTGATTTTTCACACTTTACTATCATCCTAGTTTTGTTAAACTTAACAGGAGCCAGCCAGCACGTGCTTGCCTCTGAAATCACCACCTGATGTTATTTTGAGTTTGGGATTCAACACCCATTATTCCATTCGCTAACTCCCCGCTAAAGCTTTGACTAGGGGGTTTATGTATCCGATGAACAGTTGAATGACTTGGGGGTGGGGTGGAAGTTAGAAAGAAGAATGTAATTAATCTATAAGATATAAATGCATTGACCATTCCCTGCCTGGATTTACTGCAAATTATAATCGTTCATTAGCCCTCTTCCTGATAATCCAAAAACATAATGAGTTGCCATATGTCCTCCTATGTTTTCTAGATTTCAGTCATTTCTCTTTTCAATTGTTTCTGTTTTGGGTGGTTTTTATGACTTTGGAAAGTGAGCACAATCTGGCTTCAGATAGCTTGGGCTTTCCTCGATGAACCTTTTCTTCCAACACTAGACAAGGGGAGGCCATGCTGGAAAGCTCCGCTTACATAACCTCATTTGACAAATATGATACATGCCAAAAACTTGACATTTCACAATACAAACTTTTATGGAGCAGCTTTATGTTTCAAATACAATACGGCATTCAAAGAGCGTGTGATCATCCAACCACCTCCCCAAGTCCCAGGGGTTCAGTTAAAAATATATAGGGGAGAAACAAAGCTCCTTCACATAATGGCATCAAATCTACTGCTCTCCCTTTGATTCCTTCCTCTTCCCTCTGTGTTCTTCCGGTGTCCAAGCTAATGTCCTTGGAGATTCACTTTACAGTGTGTCCAGGGGCTGAGGGAAACCTCCCCACTTTAATCTAGAAGGAGTGCACTGGAAGTCCTCTCTGGAGCTGCAGTATTGTGACCCGACTGTCATTATCACAGATGAGATAAAGGATGAGAAAATGCCTTGTAAACCATAAAGTCCTAAATGTTACTGATTGTTTTCTCATTGTTAGTAATTTATGTAGTAATGTTGTTACTACTACTAATAAAAGGAATCACCAAGCTTCCCGATTCAGAGTTCCAGTTTAGGCTATAAGGCCTCAGAAATGGAGGGCATGAGAAGCTACCAGAAGAACAGGGGGAAAAGTACGAATCATCACTGCTCTAGTCTCTAGAAAGAGTTGCCATGTTTACAAAAGCCCATCAGGACACTAGCTGACTCTAAAAGTAATTTTTCATTGCTGAAATGATTCTCCTTTATCAATGATAACACACCCATGTATTTCTTCATATCATGAAAGACATTTGCTGCTGAGGTCTCTAGAAATTCTACTGCAAAAGGCTTAAAGACCTGGCCACCTTCCTCCAGGCTCCCCACCACCAATCCATGGTCTTTATTTCAGACCCAACTAAATTTTCCCAACCATGTTACAAACTGGGATCACCCAAAAAGGAAAAGAAAGTGTGATTTAACCAAAAATCTGAGTAAGCAAACGAATTTGGCACTGAAAGATGCAAAAAGTCGAGTCTGCAGGCAGAGGTGGTTACTTGACTTAGACAATGATCTTGGGGGTGCTCAGATGAATGTAATGAGAAGCACTTTCGAATTTTTACTTTGAGTATCTTTCAGTAAATTAGTCCATTTAAGCTCCGTGTCAAGCAGCTTGACAAACTGCTTTCTCAACCAAGACTCAAAAAAGAAAGAAACAAAAAAGTATAATTTCTAACAATCAAAGGTAAAGTAAAATATTAGTCTGGAAGAAATACAATTTCACATTTAGAAGTTAGTTTTATGAAGAGGATAATCCTCCCCTATTTCTCCAGGCCTATAAATGCAATTTTTATTTCATTTTTTCCCTCAACCCTCAGATTGCTACAAAGATCGAACATGGGAAAGAATTATTTCTTTTCCCGGGGGAATGGAGGGGGGTGTGGGACTTGGAAGCCCCCTGCTAGCTGCTGCTTGTCAATGGATCCAATCTACTTTTACAGTCTGATGAAGACCCAACCCCCTTCTACCTGGGGACAATCTGTGCGTGTGGTCAGTGTCGGTCATTGTGTGTCTTATGCTCATTACCAGTAATTAACCCAAAGAACAGATAACATTCTTGGCTATTTCAGCCTTCAGGGAAAGAACGATTTTTTAATGCCAATTAGAATATAAAACTTGATACCAAACCTCTCATATTAAAGTCACAGGCAGTTCTGAAATATGTCCAATATAAACAATAACCCCAGTTTATAAAATTCTGTTCAAATTTCTCTTTTGCACTTCAGTGGGTCCAGTAAGGTACTATTCCAGAACAGGAAAAGAGATGTCACCCTGGTGTTCAGCTTCATTCGAGCATTCCCCTGCATCATGAGAGCCAATTCAGGAGGGGGGGGGGAATATATATATATATATGTATCTCTCCCAATTTTTATTTTTTATTTCACTTGGTAATAGCTTATCGAGTTTCATGGTAAACATCTATACTCAGACAACTTAGGTGATCCACCCTTGGACTAGAAGAATGTAAATGAGAAAAAGTGGCCCTGCTTCTCAACCTTTAAAATTCTCAAGCACGGCCCTGACTCAGAAGTGGACAGAGACAGAAAGGGGGCTCATCTTTTATCCTATATTAGATTTCCAGCCAAACTGAGCAGCTAGCTTGATTCTGCTTAACCCACAGGACAGAAAGGTACATATCAATGTCCAAAATATTTCCACAAACGTCCACCAAGGAACTTTTGCCATTACAGGAAAAACAAACCAGTCACCTGTCTCATTCAATGTGCTAATAATATGTTTTGAGGGGATCTCGGGACAAGAGAGATTTGATAGGACCATAACGCAAATGTACAAAGTAGATTATTTCCAAGGAATGCCCTTGGTCATGCAGGTGGGTCTGATTTTTATTTCATGTGAGATGAGTGCTTTGTAATCAGTCAAACTTAGGTTCAGGACCAAGCTGAACCACCCAAATGGAGAAACACTGATTAAGGATCAGAGAACACACTCATTTACACTGGAAAGAAAGTTTGATTTTCCTGGACATCTGAAGAGACCTGGAGAAAGTAGAGCACAGTGCTTTTCATTCCTGGCCCTCCTACATGTCTGTGAACAGATTCCAATGATATGTGCCCAAAAAGGAAAGTGACTTTGTTTGCCAGAACATTCCAGAGAAAATGGCTGGAGACCTGCACGCCCCTCGTCCCAACCACCACTAAATAAGCCCAGCTAAACTGGCTTCTCAGCTCTGCTAGAAATGGCAGGCATGTAGTCAGCCTCTGTGTATGTTTTGCTTCCTCAGAAGGACCCTTCTAAGAACAGAGACAGGCTGAGTCTTTTTTGACTTGATAGAGAACGATGCTCCCAGCAGATTTTGAAACCAATGCTTTCAGCTTAGAATGGTTAACTAAACTATCAAGGAGGGATTCTAGAAGGAAGCCCATCCTTCTAGAAGGAAGCACAGTGCAAGCATGGGCTTTTGAGACAAACAGATCCTTAGATATATTATTGTGCACTTGAGCAAATTAGTTAACTTATTCTACACTGTTTCCCCATCTAGGTTGACTAATCATGTCAGTTTGCCCGGGGCCATCCTAGGGTCTATCTCTTGTCCTTAGTAATTAATAAAAGCTGCCCTATTACTCCAAAAGGGTTCCAGTTTGGACAACAAATTATATGGCCACCTCACTCTTCTGCTAAATTTTTAAACACCGTCACCTCAAAGGGCAGTTGTGAAGGCTAGCCATAATGCATACTCATTGCTACCACAGTGCCTTGTGCATAGAAAATGTTTGCTTAAAACTAGCTTCCTCTTTAATTTCTTCAGATCCATACCGTCCAGTACAGTAGCCATTAGCCTCTTACGGCTACTGAGCACTTGAAATGTAGCTAGTTCAAGTCGAGATGTACTGTAAGTATAAAATACACCAGATTTTAAAGATTTAGTACCCAAAAAAAGAAGATAAAATATCTTATTAATCATTTTTTTTAAAGATTTTATTTATTTATTTGACAGAGATAGAGACAGCCAGCGAGAGAGGGAACACAAGCAGGGGGAGTGGGAGAGGAAGAAGCAGGCTCATAGCGGAGGAGCCTGATGTGGGCCTCGATCCCATAACGCCAGGATCACGCCCTGAGCCGAAGGCAGATGCTTAACCGCTGTGCCACCCAGGTGCCCCCTTATTAATCATTTTTACCTTAATTACATGTCCAAATGAAATTACTTTGGATATGTTGAATTAAATACAATAAATTATTAAAATGATGCCAGTTTCTTTGTTACTGTTTTAAAACGACTACTTTGAAAAATGTACAATTACCCTGGTGGCTTTCATTCTATCTCTGTTGCACAGCACTGCTCCAGATGGCCTGTTTACGCCTGTGCCACACCCTCGCACACTTCATGCCATCAACACCAGCCCACCTCACCCACTGAATTCTTCCTTCTAAAACTCAAGGCAAGAACCAGGTATAATTTTGTCATATTTGTCAGCATGCTCTTAAATTACTCTGGGTTTTTGAAGGTAAAAGGGTAACAAACTAAGGGGCAAAATAAAACTGACTTTGATCATGTCTCTCAGCAATGGTTTCTCCTTAGGGATAGAAACATTGACCTTGAGTACATTAGGAAAGCTGAAGAGCCCACGCCAATTCGGGAAAATGTCCACGTTGGCAAGAAAAAAGGAGCTCGGTTTGCCAGAAAAGATATCGCAATCTCTCCCTGGATCAGATTTCCTAATTCTTGTGAATGCTTGTGAAACACCTCAGGTCCCAAATCCAAATAACATAAACAACTGGGGCCCATGAGCGCATCGCAGGCTCTGCCTCTTTGAAAAGACGAGCTTCAGGTCAAGAGAAACCACCAACTGTCAGCCCAAAAAATGTCTTCTAAGAGCACTGAAACAGCCTTTAGCCCAACTTTTGTAGTTGCCCCTGCTTGAGAGTGGAAGAGCTGCAGAACAGCAAAGCATAGAGCAAATTCACTCCAAAACAATAATTTAATCCAATCAATGTCCCTGATGCACTGATGCCAGTCATTGGGGGGGGGGGAAGCACCAATGCTCAATTTTTAAAATATTAGCAATTGGATTTTTAAAATCTTTTTTATAAAAAAAAATGTACTTAATAAAACTTTTTCAGGTGTGCGATATATTTTTTAAAGATTTTACTTATTTATTGGAGAGAGAGAGAGGGCAGGGGCAGGGGAGAGGGGCAGAGTGAGAAGCAGCCTCCCCACCAAGCAGGGAGCCCCACCCAAGGCTTGATCCCGGGACCCTGGGATCATGACCTGACCCAAAGACAGGCGCTTCACCAACCAGAGCCACCCAAGTGGGTGGGGTATGCAATAATTTTTTTTAAATGTGTTGTCTCGGAGAACCATATTGGCTGACGTCGTTGTCCTGGCATCCCATGCCTATTGTCATAGACGTAAAGACAAATGACTCAAACTGGTTTCTCAGCACAACCAGAAGAGATCTGTAGTCACTGTATTGAACTTTCCATGTTTCAACCAGTCACTTTAGTGCCGTGCAGACACAAACGTTGACATCCCTCCTCAAAAGAGCACCATCCCTACCAATGGCCTTGTAGTTGGTGAGGACGGTAATGACAAACAATATGAGAAGTATGTCGGGTAATCTAACGTTTAATGTGTTCCATGAGATGCTTTGTGTCTGAGCTCCACCAGCTCTCATCAGTTAACTCCCTCACCCCCTTCACCCCACAATCAAATAATTCCCCTCCCTTTGATAAGAAGCCAACACAGGGAGAGGCGGTGGTTTGGAACAAGAGCGTCTGAAGTGGAAGAAAACACAGTGGGCCTCTCACTTTCCCTCTCTAACCACAACAATTGGAGGAGACTTTGGCCTGAAAAAAAATCTATCTGCTACCAAATGGTACCCAGATGGCGCTCACAGCTGGTCTCCGGTACCAGCTGTACCTACGTCCATCCATCTTCAGAACACGCCTGCCGCCGAAGAGAAGAAAACCAGGTTGACAGAGCAGTTAAAGAGCCTCTCTTTTCTCCCGCACACTTTTCCTTTTATCTTTTCCCCTTCAATTTCAGAGCTTCTTGTTCTCACCTTCATGCCGTGGCAGTGCTGACACAGCAAACTGCAGCCCTGGAAACCCAGTGGTGAGTAATAGCCCCCAGGCTTGGAATACCTAATGCCTATTGTATGTGTGGGGGTGGGGAGCACCGGAGGGAGGGAGGGGATCCATTTGGTCAAGTTGCCTGCAGAGGAATAGGACCTTGCGAGGGGGACCCCAATGCATCCAGAAAGTATCTGACTTTTGATACCTGTCTTCTAATTAAATCCAAACATTTAATATGCCTGGCCCTAAGGAATGCATTGTTCAAACAGATTTGATTCCTGCCCGGAGCCTTTCAAGCCACTGACCACTTTGAACCTAATTAGAAAAAGCAGAGGACACTGCAGACATTTAATAAAAGGAATCGGGTTGCTGCTTCATCTTCATGACCTGGGATTTATAAGGGAATTTCACTGGCTTTGTAGCAATGTAAAATAAATAGACATTAGATGATGACAGGGAAAACAAAATTGCTGCCAAAGCTAAAAAGAGCTTGGCAAAAGAAGAAAGAACTAGTACATAGTCAGTCATTATTTACTGTACAAACCTTCTCACAAAGCATAGAGGAGAGATACGTAGGAATAATGGGCCCTTGCGAAGGATGAAAAGGGCTTTCTATAGCTACGTTATCCCCAACAAAGACACTGACGTGCCCCCCGTTGTAGGAGAACTTATTGTTCTACTGGCCATTCAGAGAGCTAAACGAACAGCCCTGCTCTGCAACTTTTGAGGGCTGAAATAAATAGTCCGCACGATGCCCAGGAGAAGACTAAAACCAGAATGGATAGAAGTAACTAATTAATACATCAATCCTTGCAGACCCCCCACCCCACCCTGCGCCATCAACCACAAAGACTCTGCCCAGGTCATGATTCTTCAGCCCATAACGGTAAATTGTAACTAAGCGCAGTTACCTAACCTACCAGCTGTTCATTATTTCATTTAAAAGGAAGAATGCTTTGCTTTTTGGTGGTAGTGGCGGTGTTGAGATGTGAGCTGACCACTGTGATCTGAAAGAATTCCATCTCATCATAACTTAAAGAAATGGTTTCATTCTATATTACATTCCCCTTCCCCACCCCAGAAAAGCTGAAATCGTGTGTTTTTTTTAAAGTTATGTCCACCCAATCCAACAATCGGAGATTATTCTTAAGTGTTAATGAAGAAAGATGTTTTTATAAACCGTAGTGTGTTCATAGTTGTTAAAGCACCTTAACTATAAGCTCGGCCTAGATTAGAACAAGGGATGCATGACAGAAGACTGGAAGGACCGAGGTACATTATGAATGCTAGTGAATAGTCTATTGTTCCACCAGATTGCATTGTAATAGCTAAAATCATAAGAAGACTCAGTTGGCCTTTCAAATGTATATGTGTGTGGTGGCGAACGCAATTGGTACATGGGTAGAAAGTGAAAACAAAATGTTCCTCTAGCACCAGAGAAACATAAACGTTGGAAGTAAAAAATGTATTCAGGAGAACGTGCAACAAAGAATATCGATCTTATAAGCTGTACTGATATATTTTATAGGACCTATAGCAAAGCAAAACCCCCTTTAACTAGGACGGTCAGAAAATGATGGGGTCTGATTAATCCTGCCCTCTAAAGCACTATGGGGCCATGTAAAGACCACTAACTGAGTGCCCACCCTGACTCTGTAACTTTATGACCACAGGACCTTGGATAAGACACTTGCCCTCTCTAACCCACCACTTATGCAATGGGAAAATTTGGAAACTGACATCTCCTGCCTCACAATGCTGTAATTTGAAAGATCAAATAACAAGACTATGGGAAGATGTTCTGAAAGCTGTAAATCCCTGTATGAAGATGTAATTTATTATAATAAAGAAGCATCACATATATGAGCAATAGATTAGTCAGTTTCAAAGAACATGAAAAAAATATTCACCACTACAACAGTCTTGAATATAATTTAATCTTTCCTTGAGGATTTAAAAAGTATTTTAGGAAGCAGGAATGCCTCCTTCTGCCATGACTATAGGCATCAATTACAGAAATATCCATTGGAACTTTACGGCAAAAATTAAAATTCTGATGATTTCATGTATGTGGTTGTTCGAAATATTGACAATCAGTACCTATTATATCCCTTTGTGCCTTTCAACTTCTTCATATAAGTTGTATGAGAAGAATGATGCATCTATTAGAAAGAATGATTTCAACCACATTAGTTGACAGAGAGGATTTCCATAAGATATTATTGATTGAGCAATATAAAGGACAAGGGGCATGAGTTTAAGGAATAATCAGAGATGCTGTCAATCAGAGAACTCAAGATACTTTATTTCTACCTGTTAGAATGCTCTCATAATA
The DNA here is from genome assembly GCF_002007445.2 of Ailuropoda melanoleuca. Lineage (NCBI taxonomy): Eukaryota > Metazoa > Chordata > Mammalia > Carnivora > Ursidae > Ailuropoda > Ailuropoda melanoleuca. The sequence goes on from NC_048225.1 coordinate 117,003,357, forward strand.
CACTGTCATCTGCTAGAAAATCACTTTAGTACATATAAAAACCTGCACTGCCTGCAATATGACAGGAACCCCATTAGCTGTGGTGCCCTTCTTCTGTTCCCAATGTTCCCAACCGTGTATGGTCACCCTGAAATGTCTACCTTTTTTACCTTTTATACCCTCACTTAGTATTATTACATGTGCTTATGAACTACAAAAACTTATGAACCACATTTGCAACTTGAAAACCACCAAATAGGAAACATTAAAAAATATGTATCAGTAGGCCCTACAATGAATTATAATGGCAATGATAAATGTAAACCTCTCAGTGCAGATTTCTGATTGTCTAAACATAGACATGGGCTCAGAGGCTAAGATTTCCAGCTCGATTTTTCAAATATGTACTGTGTGTTGGACTGCATCAATTAACACCTTTGCTACCTCCTTACATTATTCATATATTTTATCATTACACATTTTTATAATTACATTTTTATAAAAATACTTAATATCTAGGGATGGATAAAGTGACTAATCCATAATCTTCAACATATATACAATTAATCTACCAGCTTTTACAGAAGAGTTTCAAGTGTTTTTAGTTATTGTAATATCTTAATCTTTTTAATGTGTAAGCATCATGCTAAATCATAAACAGATTTTAAGGCTGCAGCCAAAATAACTTACTGTATTCTTCTTTGTGTTGTCCAGTGTCACTTCCAATGTTTTAAACAAGTTTTAAAAATGTAGTGGTATTGGAAACCACTCAGATGTCCGTAAGTTATTGGTTATAATATATTCATATAGTGGAAAACTAGAAAGCCAGTAAAATGATGAGGCAAAGTGTATAATGTTTAGGGGGGAAATGAAGTTCAAACACCATGTCCATTGTATTCTAGGTAGAGATCAATGCTGATAAAGGAGGAATGTATAGACAGTCAGTGTATCTGTGGAATAAATCTGGAATGACATAGGACATACTGTTTCAGTGGGGATTCATGGTTGGAACATGGGTGATTATCATTTTCATATTTATATGTTTATGTAGTTGCTGAACCTTTTATAATAATCATCAATTTTTCTGCTGTTGGGAATTTTGCTGGCAGGGTTGTATAGGGAAAATTTCTATCTCCCACAAACAAGTATTTTGGGGGGAGGCTCTTTGAACAACCTAGAGGATTATTCAATATTTAGCAAACAAGTAGCATCCACGATATTCACATTGGCAGAGAATCGTAGAGTATGAGTCTTGCTTTCAGTAAGTGTCAATGTTGATTTTTAAATGTGTCTTTTTTTATTTTAGTTCTTTACCCATTTTCCCCAGGACATAGAATGGGAAGAAAGTTGCGTCTTGGCCTATTGGTTTAGAATGGTTGGAAAAGACCCAAAGGAACACTGTGAAGAGTATACCCACTCTCTCGGGGTGATGGCAGCCCAGCTTAAATATAGTTTTCTGTATTATCTCTTTATTTACACCTACCTGTATCTGGATATGGATATCATAGCCTACTCTATTCCTGACTGTTTTCAATTATGAGAATACAAAGTTGAGAAAGATCAGTGCTGCCCTCAAGAGGCACACAATTCATTCTGTGTCTACACAGTCCTGAAGCTCCAAACATTGACACAACCAAGAGAATGAGCCAGAGGACCAACCGTTTTCAAAATAATCTCCCGTTTCACTAAAATCAATGAAAGCTCCTTCTCTTTCTTTCTTTTTTTTAAAGATTTTATTTATTTGAGAGAGAGAGCATGTCCACACAAGCGGGGGGAGGGGAAGAGGGAGAAGGAAAAGCAGGGAGCCCGATGATGTGGGGCTCCCTCCCAGGACCCTGGGATCATGACCTGAGAAGAAGGCAGATGCTCAACTGACTGAGCCAGCCAGGTGCCCTGAAAACTCCTTATCAAAGCATAATTACACTTTATACAAGAAGAGAGCCATTAAGATCAGGGAAAGTAAGTCACGTAATTTATAGACTTCAAAGTAGAAAATCTTCACAAGGCATTGGAAAAAAAAAATCCGTATTCGTGGTTTGTAAGTGACTGATGAATGTGAAATGTGTATTCACAGCCATGTGGGTGTTTCTCTGCACACCTGCCAGTAAGCAGGCATAACCCGAGTCCCGGGGAAGAAGGCAAACTGGAACCCACAGTGAGGCGAGCACAGCCTTGGAAAGCTGAGGGGGAAAGCTGTTGCCCGCGTAAGCTATCATCTGCAGACACAGAAGCATCCACATGCTTATGAACAAAGGGTAATTGCAGGGTGGTTTATTAATTGAAAGTAAATGTGCTCTCTTCTCTGTGAAATAGCTTGATATTGAAAAACCAAACACATGATAAAAGGACATGCACAGTCAGCAGAGAAACCTCAGCTTTGAAAAATCTGCCAGGAAGGAGAAAGTTTAGAATGGATTTGTTTTCTGGCTCCTCATGGTAAATAAACCACTAAGAGACTCTGAAGGATCTGAATAATGAATCAGTGTCCCCCATCTCCTCCCGCCTTCACTCTGCCTCCCTAGCTCTTGCTCTTCTGTCTGGTCACGTGCGCATGGTGAGCAAGTGCCCACGGAGACGCCATATTTTCTGTCCTCCTTCAGAGGCAACTAATACCTGGGGGGGGGGGGAGAATTCCACACATCCCATACCAAACAACTAGGAGCTTATTATGAGACAAAATAGAAATTAAATTTCCCATTTATGAGGTTTTTTTTCCCATTGTTAAATCAATATGGTAGACATTCAACAACTATGCTCATGAAGTGAATACATGGCTATATTGCAGACTGGGTGTCCTCACGTATATTGTTCCTAGGTTCAGCATCAGGTTGCTAATTTACACAGTGAACAATGTGGCTGCATTAGAGGGACCTAATTGGCTATATTGACCAAACCCTCTATGAATAAAATTAAATTTGAAGCTGAGTACTCCTTTCAATGAGTGTGCCCAAGTATTCTCCAGGGGAGATATATGGCTTTGAGCCTCTAAGACCTGAGCCCAAAGTATCCTTTCATGATGCAATAATTAAAATTACAAAAACATTATTTCAGTATGAATATTTGCCTCTAAACCAGAATAGTACTGGGCTTCGGCAAAAGCCACACATATACACAACACACCCTATGGGATCCAAGACTTGCAAGTTTTCTCTCTTCCCTTAGACATGTAATTTGTGCCATGATGTGAGTTTAAGTCAATGAGGTACCATCTCAAGATAATATTTGTGGATAAATGATATCTAAATGTGCAAGGAAAGACTTTAATTACCCTTCTTCTTTATCAATGTTCCAACCACTAAGGAAAGGCTTGGGGAAGTAGCTCTTTTAAGAACCTGCACCATGTTTTCCTCTCTCGAATGAACCAGTTCTCTTTACCAAAGAGACAGAAGTATCAGCCCAAAAGGAGGCAAAGGTAAGTCTGTTCTGGAAATGCATCTCTGCCAAGAAGTCATCTATTCTTCTTGGTGTTGGAAAAACTTCAACCATATTAAAATGTATTTTCTGATCAAGGGTTCTAGGGCTCTGGAAAATTCTTCCTTGGCTACATTCAGAACAACTGGAGGACACGATTTTGATGTCTCATCCGTTTGTCAGTCCAGTGTAAGTTCTGGTTTTTTATCTCTGAAAATCTAAAATCATATCTCTGGACTTCCCAGTATGAGAGTCTTTCAACTATCATGGGCACAAAGATAATTTTTACTTCTTTATTTGATACTGTTATTTTCCTTCCATTTTCTCCCCAGTGCTAACAGAGAAGAAGATAAATTCCTTCAGGAGAGTTCTAGATCTGGTTTGATGGTTTAAAAAAGACGAAAGGGACATGAAAAGCAAAAGGAAAGGGAAGATACAGCCAGGGTAGAAGATGGAATGGAAGCAAGTGCCAATGCAAAACTGAGTGCACGGTGGGGGTCTATAGGCACAGCCAGCCTGGGTCACCTGGCACAGCTGAGCTTACATTCCCCTCTGTGCATTGTGTCATGGAGGTGCATGTGACAGTTGCCATTTTTAATTAATGCTGAGATGAAAGTGATTGGAAAGATTATTTTATAAACCTCAAAAGCAAATTGTCCTCCCCACCCCCATTGTTGTTGTTGTTGCTGTTTGTTTGTTTGTTTTTACTATAAATGGTGTTCACTTTTTCTATTAAATAAACTTAAAACAAAAGATCAAGTCTCTCCAATTTCTAAATCCTCTGATGCTGGAAACAAGGTTGAACAACATGAAAAATCATTCCAACAGCTGTTTCTATACAATAGCTATTCAGAAATGGAATCTCATGGTGTCACTTAACCAGCTGTCATATTGAGGAAAAGTAAATGTACCGATTGATGTAATGCTCCTGGGAGATGGGAGGAGGAGTGGTTTCTTTGAGAAGAGGAGAAGGGTCAGGAAGGTATGGCTCTAACCTGCGAACAGTGGTTGAATTGTTTGGAATGTTGATTCAGGAACCTACAAAGGCCCCATTATCCCTATTCTCCAGGTCAATTGTACACCTGACAAATGGTAATGACAACATTAGCAGACCAGAGCGAGTTCTCTAGCTCCCTAATGTGAGTCAATATTAAGTCTGATAGCCTCTCTCTTCTCTCCCTGTCTCTCTCTCTCTCTCTCTCTCTTTCTCCCCCACCCCCACCCTACACCTTTCCCCTATTTTGATAGCTGTCTACTGTTTAAGCAAAGCACTGGGTTTCCTTACAGCTGAGGCCCAGGTGGCCTCAGTGTCAGTCTAAACAAGTTAATGTGAAATTGATCTTCCAGGGTTGGAACTAGGTGAGCTGGTGTCAGCAGAGCATTCCACCTTCAGTAAAGATAACTCTTTCATCATCAAGGGCGAGGGGAGGGGGGACTAAGAAGAGCTAACACAGGTGTCCAAATTGCCCATTTGTATTTGCTTTTGAAACTCCAGTTTTGATGACATCACCCTATCAAAGGATTGTGTTTGTTGATGTTTGTTTATGTGGGTTGTCAGTATATAACCGCGCACAATTACAGCTGGGATCAACCCTCTATATTAAAAAGATGGAAAAATTGAGCCACAAAAGAAACTATTTGGGCAGAGAAATGTTGATGGAAGCAAACAAGGAAAATGCAACCTGGGTGGAAAATTCCATAGTTTTAAAAACAATCTGGACAGTGTGGGTGGACTAGTGGTTCAGAAAAAATACATATAGTTGACTCTTAATCATGCCCACCAATAAAATCCAACCAATAGAATGAGAAATCCAGAAATAATTTTCTATTTAAGCTTTCAAATCAATATGTGAATTTTTTAGAAGTAGACTTATTTTGTTTAACTATGTTTGGCTTAGGACTCTCTTGGCTTTGGCACTTCATTAATCTTTGGGGCAGTATGTAAGTTCAAAATAGAAGCTAGAGTGACCTTTGTGTTTGCCTGGACCTAGCATTGTCAATGGAAACACGCGCACACACACACACACACACACACACACACAATTTTGTAGAGGGGAAATGAGTTGTACTCACGAGTTTAGTTTGGTGGCATGAATAGGGGCATTTCTTTCTTGAATCTCACTGAGTTGGAACGGCTGGCAACGAGGCATGACCTAAAGCTGCAATGTAGGAACAACACTAATTGCTTATCTATAAGACCTGTCCTAAAATTAGGCTAGATCTTCAAATCACTATGGAAACTGACTGGTAAGTGAAAAATTTAGATAAGCAACTGGTTCTTCAGTTTCTGTAATACTAGAATGAGTTGATGTTGGAAAGACCCAGACTTTTCCACTTAAAGAATGTTCTGGAAACTCAACATCGGCCTATAAAGATGAAAAAAATCTGCATTTAAAAAACCAACCCATTACATTAAAGAGCACCTTCTAGCTTCAAAAATGTGGAATGAGAGCTGGCAAATGTGTAGACTGCAGAATCTCAGAAAAGTTGAGCACTTGCAGTGAAAGATCTAAAGATACACATTGTCCCAGGCTTGCTCTGTGACTCTAGATGGCCTGAAGCTGGACATGTAAACTCTTGCAACTATGATCTGACTTTACCTCTAAAATTCAGTAGAAGTAATGAAGAACGCTACCAATGATTACCAGGGAAAGCAATGGTTGAACGTGTTGAAGAATAAAAGGGGGATACTATTTGAAGCCTTGTTCCTACACATTTAAAGAGGTAAAAGAAACTATCAAACTTCAATTCAAACCTACATCAGAGGAGCCTTTCCAGAAACATCTCCTAGAGCTTGATGAGAAACTAAAGGGGAACTAAAGGAGAACTAGGGGAACTAAAGGCGTCTCGCTTCTTTACGTCATCCTCCACATATCAAGTAGTGTGAGATATTCCACCGCAAGCTAGAGAGTACTAGAAGCCATGATATTCGGTGGGCCCATGAACAAACTGAAAAATGAAATAATTTTCATAATGCAGTTTCTTTACGCTGGCAAGAGAGATGAAGGGTGTGACCTCTCAACATTTTGCCTAATTTCTTTGTCTTGCCTTAGTGGATAATATATAGACTAAGAAAGTCCTCCCAAAGTTTATCCATATACACGAATCCATAGGATAAATCAAGTTTGATGTAGCACTGAGTATTTTCTTCCGATCACTGCTTTACAGAGGAACTTGAACCAGAACTAGTGGTAAATGTTCAAAATAACGAATTTAAGCTTGTCCTTTTAATAGCATGAGCTGTTTTTAATATGATTTGTTTTTAATTCTAACCATATTTATTACATACATTTCAATCTTTACAAATAGGGTATTCTAAGTGTAATTCCATATTTTGTCAACAAATGAAGTTTACATAGAAAGCCTCAATCATTTAATTGTGTTTGAGTGGCGGTGCCTTCAGAAAAAGAGCTGGGGAGTGCAAGGCAAGGTTCGTCCTTGACATCCCTTCATGACTTTGAGCTCAGTAAACATGCCTCCCTTGGAGTTCTGCTTCTCGCCACTCATCATCCATCTATGGCAGAAATATTTATTGAGCACCTACCTTGTATTACACCAGGCATGAAAGTCCTGAAACTCCTATAGGCTTTATTCCTGTAAAGAAAACTGCTGTACTTTATGATAATGATTTTCCATGTGCCTCAGAAACTCTTTTAACTCGTGTATGATTTTGTGCCTGTGTTCTAAACGACTGTGGTTTCTAGATTTCCGAATGCTAGGTTAGCAGGGCATTATTGGAGTTAATCTTCTTGTGTTCTACATTTACTCGGTGCTGGCATGTTGCTCTCCATCATGTTTTATGTCTTTGATTCTAATGACCCATAAATCAGGAGGCTGCAAAAGTCTCCATAGTGCTGATTCTGAAAGTATATCTCAAAAATATTCGGGGTTGATGGAAAGCTATAACAGAGTGGGATTTGATTTTTTGAAAGCCTCAGGCTCCACATTCATATAACTCAGAGATTACAAGCCTAGCTTCTTTCCAAATTGTTGCTCTGATTCCATTCTCAGTGATGTGCTCTTGAATTCATTCTCATCAATGCCATTTTGCTGTCACGCTGCACCCAATTCATGCCATGCTCCAAAAGGAGGTGCACGCAACAGTGTGGAGGGACCAGGCAAATTTGAAACAGCCCATTGCCCATTAACTAGCTTTACAAACAACAATGAAACAGGAAATAACAAAGCACGATCCTTGAATTAGTACTTCAGCAAAAACACTCAAGAGTTTTTCCACAGACTGTAAATTGCTCCAGCTGTGTTTTCACGGTTTATGAAATTGAGAGAGGCAAACTCTGGAGACAAATTACAATCTTGGATGTGGTCAGAGATGATTTTATAGTAAAGGTGCTCAGTAATACGGCCGAGTCTTAGATGCACACAGAGCTAGGAGCCAGGCTCTACTGAAAATGCAGTTTACCTTACGCATTGTCCACCCAGAGGGATAAGGACTGGCATTTATCAAAACACAGATCAACCCAAAGAATAAGGTCTGTTTTATTGCTATGTTTTACCAGGAGAGGATGAGGGTATAATATTTTATTATGAAAGAACTAATAGAAGGAACACAAGAACACATGAAGACGGCCTTACTGGGGAAGGACACGAATAGTGGGTGAGGAGTGCCACCTTTTGGCCACTGGATGCTTTGACATTTTCTAGGTAAAAAGATTTTTGGCGTAGTGAAAGCTTTGCAATCCAATTCAGAAACATTTCTAAAAGTTCTTTTCCAGGTATCTCTGGGTCTCATCCTGCTTGGAATGAGCCTTCTCAGACTTCCTCACATTCTGCCCATTTAGTTACTGGCCAAAAGGTTGATGTTAGCTATCATTGCTCCCTATTGCTTCCCAGAGTACGATGGATGTAGCCAGAAAACCAGGAGAATATTGAAAATCAGGGTACATTTTTAAATCGCAAAGTCCTCCTGTGGCTGGAATGGCACACAAGGAACAAATACAGAGTCCGATTAATCCAACACAGTCCTTAGAGTCTAATAGCCCTGAACTTAACCCGAGCTATGACATTTTGGAAGAGATTTATGGTACCTGGTTGAATAAGCATGGAGTTCTCCAGAGAAACAAATTAAACATACACATAACACAAATAACACGCAGGTATTGATGCATGTCACGGGGACTCCCCACCTCAAGAAAAGTCTTAAAATAGCCACATGAGTGCCCATTAACTGTAGCAAACTGAAAAGATGTTGGAGACTAAGAATTGACCAAGGACGTGGGTCAGCAACCCCCAGTGGGACGGGAAGTAACACTGCTGGCTTCGTGGTCTCTGGGGAGAATGAGGACTTCAAAAGATCAGAGCGAACAGGAGTTCTCACTCCCACGCCAAACGGGGCAAAGATAATGAAAAGCGACAATATTGAAAAAGTCTTCCCTCCAGAAGTGTTTCCTGGAAGCCCCAGAGATTTCCACCACCATTAATAGATTTTTAAAAGGAAACAACAGCTCTTTGAGGTGCCACTGCCCGCCCGGGAGAGAGCACAGGTGGACTCCATATGGTCAGAGCCTGAACTCCATCTCAGCAACAGCTGTGTGCCCTCCACCTTGTCCCCAAGGGCTTACAAAGTCCCTACTGTAGGTCCTTTGTGCTTTGTCCTGACAGAGTGCCACAGGGAAGACAAAATAGCAACGGCCCCAAAGACCCGTCCTTGTATTCCTATAGGTGGGCAGTCAGAATCTGTCCATGAGAAAATCCAAGAGCCAATCCAGATGAGCCGGTACTGGGTGCTGAGATGCTGGGGACAGGCCAATAAGTAACAGGCTGGAAGGACGTGGACTAGAGTTTGGCACATATCACACACTCAGAACATGCCAGCTCACCATTCCTTCTCTCCTCCCTCCATCCACTGTCCCCTCCTCCCTTCTCATCGTCACAGTGCGGGTCAGACACATCTCAATCTTTGGGTCCTGGCTGCCACACACAGGTCTCACTGGGACAGCCACTGAAAGCTCTTCTGAGGCTCATTGTCAGGCAGGACTGATGGGAGCGTGAGCACCAAAGTTCTCAGAGATCATGTCTTCTCCTAATGATGCTGCAACTTGGCTAAGCCACGTCGTATGGGCAGAGGCAGGCAGAGCCTAGCAGCCTGAGCGACCCTCTGCTGGCTCCGTGACACAGGCTGAACACAGAGACACAGCCGGGGAAGGTGGGTCAGTGGACAGTTCCCTTACTTCGGTTCCTTTAAGTTTTTACAATATGCTCTTTCGGACGGCACCAATCCAACCTGACAAAAAAGGACAGGGTTTGACCGAGACTAGGTCTAGATGATAAATTTTCATTTTCTCACCATCGTCAAAATGGCCACATGGTTCTGGGCTCAGGCTGTGGCCCCTCTGAGGGGCTGAAGACCTGGGCTTATCATCAGAACCGGGGAAACAAGCAACCCAGAGGGTGCGATGCACCTGGAAATCCATGGAAGGAAATCCACCCACTTATCCCACAAATATTTGCTGAGGTCCTATTAGGTTTCCTTTAGTACTGTCACCTCAAACACACCATCTCGTTACTCCCCCAAGGAACCCAATATCATGGGCATTATTATCATTATCCCCTTCAACGGTTGAGTAAGCTGAAGCTCAGAGAGGCGAAACCAATATCTGAAGCCAGAAAGAAATTTTCTTGGTGTGTCCACAGAATGGAAAGAATTGATGGCAGGAAAAACTTAGGGAAAAGGAGCTCTGGAAATACAGGACATATAGGCAAGTTCAAGGTGGGGTGAGGACCAGCTGTGCAGGAGAAAGTTGAGATAAGGGCCTGGATACAAGTACTCTAAACCAGTTAAAAATAATCCTAAGAATTCTCCAAAAGTTATTTTTAAAAACTGTAAGAAAAAAAATGTGTTGGTGATCGCAAATATTTCTAATTATGATCATTGGCCTTCCTGTTGTGCTCTGTGGTTTACATGAAACGTTTACATCTTTTCTCTTATTTGTTCCTCCCAACCCAACATGGAAGGAAAGTGGGCAGGAAAGAAAGTTCAGCCACCATTTTGCAAGTTCAGAAACCAAGATTTGGGGCAGTTAAATCCCTTGACTGGGGTTACACAGTCCAGGAGCAGCACAGGGGGGTGGGGTGCAAACCGGGTTTTGCACTTGGATTCAAGTATTTTTATTTTACAATGTTTACACACTCTGGAAAAGCCGAGCAAACCCTGGGTTGACATTCTCAGGTGTAGTTAAAATAGATGGTTAAAAAGAGACTCAGCCCAACTGACTGAAGCCAATATTGTTAACACTCTTTTTTTTTTATGTCCCAGAGAAACAAAGCACTAAGGGTAGAAGATCAAAGGAGAATCACTGAGTCACAGCCACATGCTGAGGAACCAAAGCCAAAGATTTTTTTTTGGATGGGATTTTGTTCAGCATCTAAAACATAACAAACTAATTATTAATTTTTATTCAATTCTATTTTTTCAATTGATGAATTTTCTTCCAGATGAAAATGTGCACTGTAGCGAAAACATGAATCACCACGTCTTCTTATTTTTATTCTCTAAAAGAACAAATTTTACCTAGGGAGAGATTATAGACAATTTACCTCAAACACATTAAGTTAAAAATATATATAGGTGTAGATTATGGGTCATGTTAGAGGTAACCCACCCTTCCAGAAGACAAAGACTAGTCTCTAATTTTATGTGCCAGAGACCAAAACAACAGGGAAACAATTTTAGAATAAATTATTGATAACCCAAAAGATATCGGAGAAAATTAGTTAATAGCAAGTTTAAGAAATAAGATGTAGAATTATTAATTATTGCTTTCTTTGGTAAATAAGGGTGCTTTTAAAGATTACCTCAAGGCTATAACATCAAGAGCAAAAGGAAAAAATGGTGGGAAAAAAATGACCATTTACTTCATTTCTAAATTTAAAAGGAGTTTGGTTATTACCGGTATCAGGAGATTAATAGAGCTGTCAGTATAATCATTCTCAGAGAGCTGGCAAATTTCCAACTGGAACTGACATTTTCAAGATACAATAATGGTTTTCTGGCTTCCTAACTAATTTGGATTTGGCTCTGGTTTTGGGGGGGGGTTCTTTTTTTTTTTCCTTTTTTGATGTTATTTTTTTTTAACAATTTTACATTTTACAGAAAAATTGCAAAGATATTACAGACTTTCCATATACCCCACACCCACTTCCCTGATTAGTAATCTCTTACAAGAGTATGTTACTTTTGTTGTAGTTACTGATACAGAATTATTAACTAAAAGTCCATAGTTTATTTAGATTTCCTCAGTTTTCCCTAAGTCTTTTTCTATTCCAGGATCCCCACCAGGATACATTACTTTGAGTTGTCATGTCTCCTCAGTCTCCTCTTTGCTATGACAGTTTCTCTGAGTTTCCTTATTTTTTTTTTAAAGATTTTATTTATTTATTCTACAGAGAGACAGCCAGCGAGAGAGGGAACACAAGCAGGGGGAGTGGGAAAGGAAGAAGCAGGCTCATAGCGGAGGAGCCTGATGTGGGGCTCGATCCCACAACGCCGGGATCACGCCCTGAGCTGAAGGCAGACGCTTAACCGCTGTGCCACCCAGGCGCCCCTGACTTTCCTTATTTTTGATGACCTTGACCATTTTGAAGGGTACTGGTTGAGTATTTAATAGAATAGTGGAGACTTGTCCGATGTTTTTCTCATGATTAGACTGGGCTTATGGGCTTTGGGTAGGAAGACTAGAAAGGTAAAGGTGTCATTTTCATCATATCATAAAAGGACACATACTATCACCATGATTTATCTCTGCTGATGTTGACCTTGAACACCAGGCTGAGGTAGTGTTTGCCAGGTCTTTCCACTGTGAAGTTACCTTTCTCTCTCTTTCTGTCCATACTGTACTTTTCAGTAGGAAATCACTATGTGCAGCCCACACTTAAGGATCAGGGAGTTATTATGCCCTCAAGGAGGAAGAATATATCTACATCAATTACCTGGAATTTTTCTGTGGGGATTTGTCTCTTCTTTCCTATCTATTTAGTCAATCATTACTTGTATCAGTAAAGACACGTGGATTTTTTTATGGATATTTATTTCATACTTTGTGTTGTAATTCAACGCTATTTTGTTGCTCAAATTGTTCCAGCTTTGATACTGGAAGCTCTACCAGCTAGTTTCTGTACCCCTTTGACATACCCCCATCAATGTAGGGGTTCTCAGTTTATTTTTTGTTTGTTTGGTTGATCAGTTTAGGGTTTGTTTTGTTTTGTTTTTTCTTTTGGTTAGGGTTTGTTTTGTTTTTTCTTTTCATACTTCCTCTCTTTCTGGCACAATAAGATACTCCAGGTTCACCATGTATATTTCCTACCCAGTCGTAGAATCAGCCGTTTCTCCAAAAAGCCTGGTTCCTTTTATTTGAAGATGATTTTAGAAACCAAGCTCTTTCTAAAAAAAGAAACCAATCTCTGGATGCTAGGTGTGCTCATTGATGCTGGGGTGACTTAACTATTTTTAATGCCAGTTGAAGAAATTTTTAAAAATATTTATTGAATGTTCACTCTCTGTCTGGAACTATATTGAACACCCAGTCATGATTATTCATGGTATTATTCATGGTATTATTCATGGTATTTCCTTATGAAACTTACATTTTACTGGAGTTTAAGTAAAAAAAAAAAAATTATTAGAAGGTGATGAGTATTGGAGAAAACTAAAGCCCAGAAGGGAAATGAGAGGTAGAGAAGTTACAATTTTAAATAGAGCAACCAGGGAAAGCCTCTCTCGAGGAAGGTAAGGCAACTGAAACAAAAAAGCCATAGGGACATTTGAAATAGAAACATTCCAGGAGAGGGAATCACTAGTGCAAAGGCCCTGGGGTAGGAGCATACGTGGCATATGCATGGAACAGAAAAGAGGCCAGTGTGGCTGGATCATAGACAGCAAAGAGAAAAGCAATAGAAGATGAGGTCAGAAACCAGATAAGGGCATAGTGCTGCAAGGAGGGGGGAAGGAGATGCAAATTGTGTAGAGCAGGTGGGCCATTGTGAAGGCTTTGGTTTTCTCTAAAAAGAGTGGAGGGAGCACTGGAGGGTTTAAATATTCTTGGCTAATTGTAAATAGAAACTGCTATTCAAAATAAATGAAAAAAATATGTTTTTATTCTTAACTTACACCAAGGATCATGAAAACACATTATGACTCCAAGTCAAACCAAAGAACGCAACCAAGAAGGGGCCTTACAATTTCCAACATGGCGGTAATGGAAAGTAGTGAATTCATCTTGAGAAACCCCAGGTGCTTCTTTGCCCTGGGATATTTCTGTGAGCTCCTGAGGCAGCATGAGGAGCCCCCTTAGTGGGGGAATTCCTAGGTTCTGCCTTCAAAGATCTGAGAAGTAGCAAGCATCCAAAACATTCCCCCAAGCCCTTCCAGGGCACTCAGGAAAGAGGTTTCATTATCAGCCTTATCATTAGAGTGTTTGCTAAACTGATCTAAAGATTAAGGGCAGGTTTTAGTGGGTGAGGGGGAAATCCACTTGGGAGTACTCAGTGACTTCAGATGGGAGAGCAGCTAAGCACACAGGTGGCAGTTAGCACCAGCCAGCTTTCCACTTGCCGTACCTCCAATTTCTTATTTTCCTTGCTCCCACCTTCTGGCTTTGTTCTTTTCTGCTCTCCTTTGCAAGACCCTTCTTGCTTTGCATTGGGCATTTCTATAACTATCTAATCAACAATTAATGAGAGTTAAAAGCTTGGGCTCTTTGATCTGTAACAAAGCTTTCCATAATTCCAGAGACTAGAATAAGTGTCTCCCCCCCGCCCCGCCACTTCATGTGCTCCCTTTCTCTCTGCCCCTCTTAGGACACTCCTAAGGAAGCACTAGATTAGAAGAGAAGGGGTAAGACCCACTTCACCACTTTGAGTTCTGTGACCTCAGTTAAACCTCTCAGCTTCGAACTCCTTAACCACTCAGTTGGAAGAAGGGGGTGCATGGAAAGCATCTCCTTCAAAGGGTTACTGCGAGGTTTAAATGAACTGAAGAATGTAAAGTGCCAGAACATTCATGGTAAGTGCTATGCTTTCACTACATTTTCTTCGCCTCTCCCTTCCCCCATCTTGCTGTCGTGTAAGGTCTGTGGGCATAAAGACTGTCTTGTTCATTTCTGCATCTCCTTCAAAGTCTAGCAGTGACTTGTACCATTGGAGATTCAAAGGCTGCTGGCTGAATTAATGTATGTATGAAGCCTACGGTGTCACCTCATACATGTTTAAGGAAGAATCCACACCCACACCCCCACACAGCCTGGCTCACAGGAATCATAGCGCACCTTAATGCACGTGTTATTGACTTACTCTGAAGCTTTCCACAGCTCAACAATGCGTGGGTGTTCAATAAATGGTGTTGACTGACTGGCAGCGCAGACTCCGTGGGGGATAGAGAACCATTAGGGTCAACAGTTACCACCTGTGATTCCTGAAACCGCTGCCTTACTCCACACAGGAAGGCCAGGAAAACCAAATACTCAAGTGGCCATTGTTGTCAAGGACATGTAGATTTTACCCAGGACTCACGCTGGTGATATTTATGCCCCACCGTGTGCTTTTCAGCTCCTTAATTAAGGTAGGAATTGAACGTGTTTCTTGTAAATGGGACAAAGTTGAAATGATGGATGAGTTGCCTATGAGAGAATTGCCACTCTGCCGCCATTTGATCTCTTTCCCATAGACTGGACTTTCCAAAGGCTGCTTGTTGGCTTGTAAGGTGTGCTGGCACAGAGAATGCCCAGGTCTACCTGAAACTTGGGTCTCAGCGCTGACACACAGTCTAAATTTACATTACTCTCTGGATAGAGCGTCTCCATGTTGATAAGGGAGAAAGTAAACTGCCTCTGAAAGTTGACTTCAAAGCACACAATAAGGCCTCACTCAAGACTCGAGAGATGCCAGTGACAAGGCTCAGTTGGGTTACACGAAGCCTTCTTGGTCCTGTAGGCAGCTTGGCTCAACCTGCACAGACATGACGCTGCGTGCCAAACAGCACCCTCTCTCAACAACTTCTTCAGGATTAAACCATGGCGGCTGCACTTGGGGATGGGGGAAGGTTTGCTGCTCCACCATCTTGGGAATCCCTTTGACCTAAACCCGATTCTTAGGTTCATTGTTGGGAAGCACTCGTGTGTGTCTGAGTAGTCAAACCAAAGGAAGGAGAGGTTAGGCTTGAAGGGGCAGGATATATCATCTCAATATTCTCTTCCTCTAGACTGGTTCTGCAGTTAGAAGCAGAGCCAAGCCAACAATCAAGGTCTGAAGCCCAGTGTCATCTGCCTTGGTCTTGCTGGCAATCAGAAGGAACCACAGCAGGGGGGAAAGGCCCCAAAAGGCCAGCAGGTACGTGAGGGGAGTTTAGTCAAACCAGTAGAGCTCCTATTTTTTTGCCATTAGAACCATCCAGAGGCCTTTCAAACATCCTAATGACCAGGGCCATCTCTATGCTCTCCTGGGGTAAGTTCAGGCTTCAGTGTTTTTAAAAACCCTCCCTGTGATACCTGGGAGAAGGCAAGTTTGCAAACCAGCACCTCAGACCCTCAGAGTCCACTGGAAAGGCAGAGGCTGGAAGAAGACTTGGTGTGGGCCTCATTAGCTCCAGCCCTCTGGAAGCTAGCCAAGTCTATCAGCACCCCTCCCTCCAAGGCTGACACACATCTGTTGGCACATATCCCACCTGTTTCTGTTGCCTGGAGGATGGAATGCTCCTGGGAGTGATTTTCTAAGAGCACCAATTTCTCTACCCATAGCCAAAAGGCTGTGGACACATCAGCCGAGGCAATTCTGTTTCAAGACAAAGGACTTCAGTAAGAAGAGTCTAGAATTAGTCTCTGCTCAATTCACAAGGACAAAGAGCAACTGTTGTACCACCATCAGTGTGATCCTTCCATGCCAGAGGTTTGGTAAAGGCTGGGTTTAATTGTTTCTAAGGAGAACAGGAAATATTTATTTAGGATTAACAGCAGCTGCTCCAATGGTACAGCTGGGGACGGTGGAAGATATAATTAAGAAAATTGTGTGAGGGAGGTCTGGAAAGGCACCAGAGGGTGCAGGAGCCTTGGTAGAAGTTGTTTGTATAGGCTTTTTGTGTGGGGGCATTTGAGTGTTAATAGGCACTTAGAAGGAGAAAAAGATAAATACACAGTCTAATTAGCAGCTGACTTCAGGTTGCAAGATCAAATACAGGTAGAATCCCATTAGAGCCTACACCACAGGTCTTCAAAATTGTTTCATTGAGTGAAATTGCATCATAGTGAGCACATGTTGGAAATCACCATATCTCCCAGCTTTTTCTCACAATTCTCCCTAGAATCACCTAGAATGCTCTTCTAAATCAGGAGCATTTGGGAAGGGAGTGGCAGGTAAGTTTATAATCACGGAAAATATGGTAGAATTGTCCACAGTAAATGAAGTGAGCTGCCTAAGGAGCAGAAGTCATTCTATTCTTTAGAAATGTAAATTTTGAATTGCTTCAGCATGATAAAAAATAAAAGCAATTACCGTGCACAAATGCTCTCTGCCCTCAAGCCAGTGGGTTTGGTCAAGCCTCTAATTCCTCACTCCATTGGAGGCACCAGATTCTTCTTTCAGACCTGAGTAGCCACAAGCCACCCACCTTGCGCACGTCCCAGTGAAGGAACGGTCCCCCTTTGGGGCCCCTCCCCACATTGCCTGGATGGATGCCGCACATTGGTTTTATTTGTTTTATTCTGCCCAAGGCCAAGTTGAGTTTGTCTTACCTATCTCCCACCCCAACCAGGTTATGAGTAATTTAAAAAAAAGCAGAGAATTTATCTTAGCCATCCTTCGTGGGACCGTGTTCATAGTCGATAAAGACTGGATATTTATGAATTTCTATTGTGGTAGCCCAGATTCTCTCCAGAGAAAAGAACGTTTTTCTGACTATAAGTTTCCCTTCCTCCCCAGTCTTTCAACCATGCTAGAATGCGAATGGCTTTTAGATGTGCCCACCAAGAAGAAGTGAGCTACAACGCGCAGGTCCCCTTCTTTTCAAAAGATGTTGGAATTTTAAAGGACCTCGCAGAAGCATGGCCCAGTGCAGTTGAGTGGTTTGCCCAAGGAGACACAGCAGGTTAGACCAGACTAGTTCCACCACTGGAACTCAGACCCCGTGGCTTCCAGCCTCTTCTAGATGTCCTTTACTGAGGCTACTGGTTATATCGGAGCCATTGTGAAAAGGCACGCACTAGTAATCTTCTGCTCAATAAATGCTTGTGTGTCAATCGAATTATATTTCAGAAAGAATGTGTTCTGTTCTAATCAAAATGTCATTTTCAGTGTCTCTACCTTTCGACTTCTCTGTTAATCATCAACAGTAAGCTCGATCAGACGTACCAGGGCCCCTCCTCCCTCTGATACAGCCACTGACTGCAGGCAGGCAATCCCAGTTTACATTAAAATTAAATGAAATTTAAAATTCCATTCCTCAGTTGCCATAGCCACATTCAAATGCTTGATAGTCCCATGTGGCTAGTGGCCACCACGCCCAACAGCACTGACACAGAGCTCTCCCACCCCCACAGAAAGCTGCTACGCGAGCAAATTGCTGAGAGGGATCCCGTAATGAATGAAAGAAGGATCTGCATAATGTGAACACACACCGCTAAATCCACCTGGATTAAGTCGGAATTCTGCTATTGGGGCGCCTGGGGGGCTCAGTCAGTTGAGTGTCAGACTCTTGATTTCAGCTCAGGTCACGATCTCAGGTCGTGAGATTGAGCCCCGCGTTAGGGTTGACCCTCAGTACAGAGTCTGCTTGGGATTCTCTCTCTCCCTCTGCCCCTCCCCCCAGTCATGCTCTCATGCTCTCTCTCTCTGTCAAAACTAAAGAAATAAAAATAACTGAGAATTCTGCTCCTGGCAGAACACACAGAATGCAGCAGGCAACTGTGCACACAGTTATCAGAGAATTTCTATAAATTTTAGGTCCAGTGCATATCTTATCCAATACAGGTCCAAAATCTATCACTGGAAGACTGTGAGAGTTAACTAGCAAATGCTTGGAACTCTCCTTAGGTCTAGAAAACCGTTGCTTCTTGTCATCACCAAACACTCCATCTGACCAAAATAGGTCCTTCCTAAAGCAATTGGCCCAGCGTTTTGGTGTAGGGAGCCTCCCAGTATAAAGTTTCACTAAGGTGAGCATTGTCACCCACATTCTATAGTAAAGAGAATGAGCTACAGAGCGATTAAATCGATTGTTCATTTTAGGGTTGACCAACTGCCCCCATGGGCAAGAGACCCGGATTTTCCAGGTGTGGGTCATTCAGTGCTACTATGGGGAAATCCTGGACAAACTGAGATGGTTGGTCAGCCTATCAGGTCATAAATCTAATAATAATCTCACAACAAAAATCAAGCTGAAAGCTTTCTAGACCCCAAATCCAAGTGCAGATACCCTCTAGAGAAAATTTGCATGCGGTTGTATAATAAAGATTTCCTTCTTATGTCCCTCGTATTCTTGTCCTACTTCCTTCCTCTGTTGCTAGTTGGCATTGGATTAGAAAGCAATTTGAAATTTTTTTAAAGATTTTATTTATTTATATGACAGAGAGACAGCCAGCGAGAGAGGGGACACAGCAGGGGAGTGGGAGAGGAAGAAGCAGGCTCCCAGAGGAGGAGCCCAATGTAGGACTCGATCCCAGAATGCCGGGATCACGCCCTGAGCCGAAGGGCAGACGCCTAACGACTGCGCTACCCAGGCGCCCCAGCAATTTGAAATTTTAGTCTGTGTGATCAGAGTTTCTTTTTGTTAATTCCCAGTTTTCTTCCTACATAAATTAAGCTTTGTGTTGACATTCCAGTTATTAAAACAATCCCACAGAGTTTCAGGAGTTTGTTTACTGGCTTGGCACCTCCCTGAGTGCAATCCACCATTTCTGATGCATTCCCTTACAGGATTTAAGAAAGTGCCTTTAAGAGACTCTGGTGAACACATTTGACAATTCACTTTTCCCCCAAAGTCTTCGCCTGCTCTGCTTCCAGGAGAGACAGATAAAGGAACTGCCCCGGTGTTATTGGAGGCGCGCTCATCACCTGCATCACCTGATGGAAACTGGTGTGAAAAGCACATTTCTGAGCCCCACCCCAGGCCTGGAGAATCAGAATCTCTAGGAGTGTAGACGAGCAATCCGTGTTTTAACAAGCTCTCCAGGAGATCTTCATGCACTTTAAAGTTTGAGAATCACCAGGCTACACTAGGTCAGTGGTTCTCAAATGTTGCTGAACATCAGAATCACCTGGGGAGCTTTTAAAACTGTGAGTGCCCACGCCACACCCAGACCAATAAAATCAGTCTGCCTGATTGGAAACCCAGCAATAGGCATTTATATATTTTTTAACTTTTTTAGTTGAATTCAAGTAATTAACATATAGCGTCTTATTAGTTTCAGAGGTAGAGTTTAGTGATTCTTCAGTTGCATAAAACACCAAATGCTCATTACATCAAGTGCCCTCCTTAATGCCCATCACCCACTTACCCCATCCCCCCACCAACAACCCTCCAGCAACCCTCAGTTTGTTCCCTAGAGTTAAGAGTCTCTTATGGTTTCTCTCCCTCTCTGATTTCATCTTATTTTAATTTTCCCTTTCCAGATGATTCCAATGTGCAGCCCAGGTTGAGAATTGATAAAGGGGGATGGAAGCACACTGCCTTCTATAATTTTTAGAATAATTTCCTGCCTCTGCAAAATAATACAGTGCAAAATAATACAATGATACTTGGAGTGATTTCTAACATGTTTTTAAATACATCATTTTTGGGAATGATAATGAACAGAAAATAATAGCAAAATATCTTTTTTCTTTTTTTTATTTTGAGTGGGGGGAAAAATGTCTCTTTCAGAAGTGGCTCGTAGTAAACACCCAAACACAAATTGTGTATTCACGACAAGTTTCAGTCCTTTCAACAAGTGAATAAGCCAATACTGCCATAGGCAGGATTATATTTTCTTCCTAAGGTCAAATTAGATGGTAAGAATAAGTTGGCAATCAAAGAAATGACTTTTAGATATCTGTTTTCTATTACCCTCATTATGGAAAGTGATGATAGTCCATTTGCTATTAATGTCTCTACAACTCTGTGATTTGTGGCCAGATATTGAAGTTTACTTGATGGTGTAGTGAGTTTAAAACATGGCCAAAATGATCGGAGATAAAGGAAAAGTGTTGACATGGGGCATTTTTGAACACGGGAGCATGGCTCTCCTTGCTGGCAGTTGTAAGGGATGGTGTAACCTTGATAGCCCTTGGCTGTGTTTGTAAGCCCAACCCCAATGGACAGGATTTGGCTAAATGAGCACCTGGGCAATTTATTCATCCCATTAATTTGCTTGAAGCTAAATTTGATGAAAACAAATTTAATCAGATCTGCCCAACTGACCAGTTTGCTGTTGTTTTTACTCGAAGGATAATGTGTTTCTTATTATAACCCGAGGGATGATGCAAAAGTCACCAAAATGAAATGCCCTAATCGAGGAGGCATGCACTATGGCAACATTGAAGCTTTGTGATGGCCTTTGGTTGAGAAAGCCATTTTCTTTTTTTTTCTTTTTTTTGTTTTTTAAGATTTTATTTATTTATTTGACAGACAGAGACAGCCGGCGAGAGAGGGAACACAAGCCGGGGAAGTGGGAGAGGAAGAAGCAGGCTCTTAGCGGAGGAGCCTGATGTGGGGCTTGATCCCAGAACGCCGGGATCACGCCCCAAGCCGAAGGCAGACGCTTAATGACTGCACCACCCAGGTGCCCCGAGAAAGCCATTTTCATCTGGCAAACAACTCGGAGTCATCTGCCTGGTTGCCTCTTTAAAGACAAGAAGCAAGGGGAACCCTGTAAACTCCAGGCTGCCTTGGCAAATGGTTCTTCTTGTCTTAGAACAAAAAGCTCTTGATCATAAGAGGGGGGGATCCCAGCAAAAGGGAGTTAGATCAGCCAGGAATAAAGGCATAGCCTAGGTGCCCATGATCCGATAAAGTAGAGAAAAGCCGTGAGATTTCAGCAATACTGCTCAAAAAAGAATACCATACTGTCCGGGTTTAGAGACCACATGTTCCAGAACAGCCAGGGCAGTACCACATCCTATGACTTAATGCTTCATAAATAGGAAAAGAAGTAACATAAGTGGCCTGGAGGTATTCTAAGACATAGCGCTTCTTCTCTTCTTCTTGCCAAGAAAAGCTATCACATCTTAGTGTGGTATGTTCTTACTCCTCTTGAGACCTCCTTCTATCCAGTGTTTTCCCAAGCACAGGATTCATGCCACTTCTGGAACATTGGAGAATTTTAGAGACAAGCATTTTAAATATGAGCTCAGGATAAACCCTGGGAAGAGGCACACAGGCCCCCAGCTCAACTTCTTTACCCACCTCAAATCCTGTCCTACATTGCAAGGGGTATCCCGTCTGTGGACCCCAAACCCCACATATCCAAGCACTAAATACATCCTTCCTACTGAACAGCCTTCCCTTGCTCATCCTACACACCTAGGCCCCAGTACACAGACAGCACAGTCCATCCTCAGGAGGACAAACATGGAGAAGCATCTGGTAGCCTTGGGTATCTGGAGTAAGGAGTAAATGTCTGGACATCTAGGAGAACTCATACCCAAGAGAACATGGACCACTGTTCCCATGGGTTGAGCACAATTGGAGAAGGACTAAGGCAGGGCCCTCTTACAAAATGGGACCCAAAGCAGGGCCCCAGTTATTTTTGCCATGGGTGCACTGGCTTCTCCATCCTCAGCACGTGTCCTTCCAGTCTCTCGGGGAGCATCTTGAAGGGCAGAGGGATCTTCACTTCTAAAGGGGCTTCAGTATTTAGTAAGAATCACAATCTCAAAAGAGCTTCAAGAGCCAGGAAGTAACCTAGATGAGTGAAGGAGGCTGATGTAGGTCCAAAGAAAGTTGTGGGGAATGTGGTGAGCTGGAAAGAACAAGTTCTTTCCAAAGGAAACAGCCTCCAGCTGGGGCTAGGGCTGGGGGGACGGGGGAGTTTGGGCTCAATGTTGCTGAATCTTTCAAATTTTCAACAACAACCAGATGCCACCGATGTAAGATCTTGTACAACTCCTTGATCCTAAATGTTGGCAACTAATTCAGATTTTGTCTTAAACACTCCAGGGGTCCAACAAGCCACATCTCTTAGTGGTTTTCCACTCACAGGCTACCGGTTTGCAACCTCTGAATAAACACCTTCATCATTAGATCCTCCTGGAATCTGCTTCCTTGGGAAGCCATGGGCCTGGAGGAACCAAGAATTACCCTTTTGCCATGCCATAGTTTGAAGCTAAACCTTTGCGCGACCACCTTCCAGGTCCCGCCCGGCCACCGCCACCCACCTCTGGAAGCCCCGCCCCCCCTGTGTTCCTGAGTGGTCCACCCCGTAAGCCGCACGCTTCTGCAACGACTGCTCTTCCTTGCTAGTAACCATTTTTCTTAGGTTTGCATGCCTGGCCTCAGAAAAGGAAATGATGACTCAGTCCCTGAATTTCTTGTACAAGGCGGGTGATTTCAGTAAGTGGAGGGAAGGCTGACACTGTGAACAGCATTCTTGATTAGTCGGAGAGTATAAAATGAGGTGTGTATTTGATCTATTGTCGGAGTAGCAGATGGAACAAAGCAACCATGACACGGTCGAGGTAGGACTTAATGGATCATCCTGAAGTGCCTGGGACTGATTAACCGGGTACAGCGACACGCAGCTTTTAATTGATTGATTTGAGTTTGTGGTCAGAAAATGACTGTCGGCTCCAGCTTATCTATAATTATCGGTAATCAGAACCAGACTTCTCTCTCTTTAATAGGCCAGGGCTCCTCCGGCGTGCTTGACTTTCTGCTTTTCAGGCTGCAAGCACTACCTAATAGCTTTCACTGCCATAACGTGATACCTGCTGACCGTCGGGGAGAAAGACTCTGGGGGAATGGGTAGAAAGGTAACAGGAACGCGGCTCAGTCATTAGCTTAATAGCTTGACTATGTTGCGTTCAAGACAGCTTCAAATTAATGAGAGGTCTCTGATTCGCCATTTAGCTAGTCTATTGTCGGCAAAACCAAGTGAAGGATTAAAACACGAATTCCTGTAACTCCGGCCAACATCGCGTTCTTAATGTAAAAAATGATCCTGATGATCTAATTAGGGGCTGGAGATCTTTCTAGGAGTCAGGGTGTCCCGATCTGGGGAAGGAACCGCTAACTTTCCAACAGACCACCCAGACCAGAAACCTAGAAATTATTCTAGACCACTTCTCCTGCTCACAGCCCCCAGCCCCCACCACAGCCAGTCAACAACTAAGGAATACTGATTCCACCCATCAGATCTGCATGACTTTAGAACAAGTGTCTCAGAGCCACGTAGACCTGGGCTCAGGTCGTGATACGATTGCTTATGAGTTGCAAGGCCTCGCACAAGTTTTTTCCCTTCTGGGCCCCATTTCCCTCCAGTCCAATATGGAAATAAGATACTTTATTTAAGGGAGATTAATAATTAAATGAGACAGTGCATATATCAAATGCTACGTATGTGCTTAATGATTTATTTAAAATATTGTTATTGATTTATTATGTCTCTATCCCCGCCAATACAATCTAAGTCCTGGAGAGCCAGTCTCATGCCTACATGAAGGAGGAGGAGGGAGGGGTGCAGGAGAAGAAGGGGAACGGGGAGGAGGAGATGGGAAATGAGGACTGATGTGACGGTGGGGAGGTGGGGGGGCAGTGGGGACTGAGATGGAGACATTTGTGAAGGTGGTGCCACTACCTTCATTGCCTGTGAAATTGTGTGAATTCGCCTTGCTGCCACTTCGGGCTAGGACCAGCCGTGTAGGAGCCACATTGTTGCTTACTAAAGCTGGGGGCGCATCTGCTCAAAGCCTCGCCAGCACCTGCTAAAGCAGAGGGACTGACCACTGTGCTAATCAGCTTTTCCCTTTGATCTCCTAAAGCCTTGCTTGTTCATTTCCATCCCAAAGACGGAGTATCTATCTCTCTCCAAATCTCCCTGGGATTTTGTGGGATGATGGTTCCTTTGGTCCCTCCTTTTTTTTTTTTTTTCTTAGAAAGTGACTCTTCTACCATTCTAAGGGAAGGTCATTAACCCCATTTTAGAAATGAGAAAACCCAGGCTAGGAAAGTTTACAAAAAACTTGTTCCAAGTCACACAGCAGAGCTAGGATTCCCTGATCTTGAAGGCCTGATGATTTCACCATAGAAATGGTCCCTTCAGGGGCACCTGGGTGGCTCAGTCGGTTAAGAGTCTGCCTTCGGGGACGCCTGGGTGGCTCAGTCATTGAGCGTCTGCCTTTGGCTCAGGGCGTGATCCCAGAGTCCTGGGATCGACCCCCACATTGGGCTCCCTGCTCCGCTGGGAGCCTGCTTCTTCCTCTCCCACTCCCCCTGCTTGTGTTCCCTCTTGCTGGCTGTCTGTCAAATAAATAAAATCTTTAAAAAAAAAAAAAAGTCTGCCTTCAGCTCAGGTCATGATCCAGGGTCCTGGGATCGAGCCCCACATCAGGCTCCCTGCTCAGTGGGGAGTCTGCTTCTCCCTCTCCCTTTGCCCCGTCCCCTGCTTGTGTTCTCGCTCTCTCTCTCTGAAGTAAATAAATAAAATCCTAAAAAAAAAAAAAATGTTCCCTTCAGCTCTTCCTTATGAATCCATCATTACAGATGCTGTGGTCTCTCTGCCTTCTCTTATTTCCTGAGGGGAGAAGAACAAATGCTGGTGTGACCTTCTGAGGACTGAGTCTGCCTTGATTCACTTCAATCATTCTACTCTCAGCAAGAGGCAAAAAAAGGGGATCAATAGAAATAGAAATGTGGTATGTAAGTACCATACCACTGGTACTTAATGTATGTTCCTCCCTTTAAGTGGCTCTGAGTTATTCAAAATGCAAGAAGAAAACAGCCTGGGCCTGGGATGAAGACATGAATTGGGATTCTGGCTCCTTCCTTCCTTCCTATCATTCCCTGTCAAATTTTCCTTTGATCCTTTGATCCTCCAGATCCTGCCTTAGACCTGGAGATAAAACAATAAACAAAGCAAAGTTTCCACTCTCAAGCAGCTCACATTCTGGTAGGAAAAGAGAAAATAAACAAATGAAGAAATAGATAAATAAATGTCATGTGGTAATAAATACTATCAAAAAAATAAAGCAGGGTAAAGGATAAAGAGAGTTGAGGACTGTGCTATTATACATAGGGTGGTTAGGGCAGAGTTTGAAGGGGAGATAACATTTAAACAGGAATGGGAATGAAGTGATAGATTCCAAGCAGAGTAGACATTGCAGGTGCAAAGGCCCTGAGGTCAGGACACATCAGATATGTGTGGAGAATGGCACTGAGTCCAGGGAACAAGAGAGAGAGAGGTGGGGGAGGGGGAAGTCGAAGTAGAGATTGGGATGACTGGGAAAGTGGGGGGCAGGGAGAAGCAGATCACAGAGGGCCTTACAGGACATAGTAATTACTTTGGATTTTTACTCTGGGGAATTTGTCAGTGAAGGATTTAAGCAGAGGAATGACACAATCTGCTTTATGTTTTTTAAAGGCTCACTTCGGCCNACTTTGGATTTTTACTCTGGGGAATTTGTCAGTGAAGGATTTAAGCAGAGGAATGACACAATCTGCTTTATGTTTTTTAAAGCCTCACTTCGGCCGCAATAAAAGGGCTAAGATTAGCAGTTAGGGAGTTACAAAAGACCAGGGAGGCTCCAACAGGGGCGCAGTCATGACGCCCATGAGGCGATGGGAGTGATGCCCGTGAGGGCGTCAATGGCTGGCTCTTCTTCGAAGGAGTCGTGTAGCAGCTGGGCTACTTTCACTGAGACCCTTAGCCTCCCCTGACTACAGTTCTCTCATCAGTAACATGAAGGCCACATTACCAACCTCAGGAAAGTGCTGTGCAGATAAAACGCTATCAATCTATCGGAAGTGCTGTGTCTGCTGTTGGTTTCCTTTGTTATTTGGGACAAAGTCTGCAACATTATGGAAAACTCTATTGCCCAGATACTCAGCCCAAGACAAGAGGCACAGCGCCTTGTGTATAAATACATATGCCAGGTTTTACAGGCCCTACAGGACCAGGGCACGGGAAAAATGATAAAACGATGAGTCAAGTGAGCAGGGGGGAATCATGAGAGTTTTATTCATAGAATAAAAACTGGTAATATTCATGAAAATAGCTTAATGGGGATTATACTTGGTCAATGACATTGCAGAGAATCTTCGTTTGATTTGCGCTTTTCTATACTTTCCAAAACAACACAGTTCCAAGGGGTTTTAGGAGCATTCGCACCTATACCCATTTAGCAAGAAGGGTTAGAACATCTGAGAGAAAAAGGGAGACAAATAAGTTAGGATGAAATTAAAAGGGAGGTAAGGGTTAAAAAACGGGCATTTGGGGGCATTAATTCTGCATGGGACACACCAAGTAGCTATTTAATTTATGCAAATTAATTGAATGATCTCTGTCCTGCCCTAACTACAGACAGGATGAAAATGACGATGTTAGGAATGTATGGTTGATGACAGGAAAAGGGGACGACCTAGTGCAGCAGTGAAGGTATGCATCTGAAGGAGCTCTGAAGGAGCCAGGCTCGTGCTCCAGGGGCCCTCCCTTAGGGAGCAGAGCCAGGATGTGCTTCTTTCTAGATCAAGACCCCCTGATGGGTGTGTGGAACCCATCAGTACCAGTGAGCCCCAAGGGAGTCCAGCCTGGACCTCCTAGACCCTACTGGTCACACAGGCACAGTCCTGCTGTATAACCAGCCCAACCGCAGAGCCTTCCAGGTGGGACTGAGATCAGGGGACGCATCATCAGTGTCACTGTTCCCAAAAACAATGCCGACAAACTGGTACAGACCTCCCTGGGTGACTCCTTAGGTATGAGGTTACAAGGCAGCGCTCTCGATCAAATCCATCGTGTGCCTTGGCTCCCTAGAATCTCACTTCTTCTTGCTCTTGAAGGCAATGTGGACCTCTGCATTCCATCTGGTTTCCCCCTCTGTGGAAATGTTGGGATCCTTAGATCCTGCACGTGTGAGGACAGGACAAAGAGAAGTGGCCTGCCCTGTAAAGGGTCTCTAAGATGAGCCTTGCGCCTGCTACGGTGAATCACTTCATACCTAAGTCTTGCCAGGAAGAGGCTAGTAGCCTCCACCTCCCTCGGCCTTGCCGAATATCTCATCTGGTCATCATATCTTGGTATGAGGACGCTGCGAAGGAGTAGAGAGGAGCAAACGATCCTGCCACACAAATAAGGCAGAGGAGACTCTGAAGGTTTAAGTGACCTGCCTCATCCCTGACCCTGCCGAAATCGAACTTATTGAAGCCTTTTCTCCTTCGTGAATTTTCCATGGCTAATCTAAATCAAATGCATGCATTTCACCACACATCACAACCTCTCTCTCNTCTGAAGGTTTAAGTGACCTGCCTCATCCCTGACCCTGCCGAAATCGAACTTATTGAAGCCTTTTCTCCTTCATGAATTTTCCATGGCTAATCTAAATCAAATGCATGCATTTCACCACACATCACAACCTATCTCTCTCTCTCTCTCTCTCTCTCTGATTTCAAGAAAATGACCAGGGCCCCAACCCTCTCCTACAACACTTTTGGGCAAGTCATGGAAGGTGCGCCATCCTCTCTGCAGCTGAGGCCCCACGGCAGCTCAAGTCCAGCCTCCATTCAGCCCTGGGCCTGAGACCCTGCTGCTGGTTATAGCCTGGCCACTGGATCTGAAGTCCCGCCACATGGCTGGATAATTCAGATGGCTCCCAGTAGGCCAAAATTTCCATTTGAATATCTTGTCGACATTTTAAATTAGGTATTATCCTATTGCCTAAACCTTTTTCCATTTTGTCCATTCCCATCAGCAGCGCTCTCAGACACCTCTGCTCTTAGCTTTGGAATCAATATTTATTCTAGCTGGCTTGCCTTCATCCTCACATCCAGGTTGACAACAAATCTTTCCAATTCTCTTTTGAAAAATAACTTAAGTATATTTTTTCCCTCCAACTACAACCCTCTGTTAGCCTGTGGATTTCATTCCTAGACTCCTGTAACAGATTCCCAGCCTGTTTTATATTTTAGCCTCTTACACTTCCAGATCTTCCAACACAGCAACAAGAATCATATTTCCTGGGCCACCACTTTCAATCATGTTAATCCCTTTCTCAGAATACTGCATCTGCTAAAAATAAAATAAAAAATAAAAAATTCCCAGGCTTTTATAACACTTGACTAGTTTTAACCCCACAAAAATGCCCCCAGTCATATAACATTCCATAGGTTGGATTGTCCAGCCACAGAGCTGAGACTAAGCTTAGTGCCCAGTGTAGAGCGTGTTCCCTTGGGATCGACACCTGTGGAAGGGAGGGAGAGATCGGGATTGAGCAGAAGGGGGTCCAGGCTGTGATCCAGACCCAGAGACCTGGCAGGCTTAGCTAACCCCACAGGGACCTCCAGCGCCTGTCAGTTATCCCGCTCAGGACTAAAATGGATGAGACTTTACATTCCTCCCTCTATCAGTCATTGCTCGTGAACCACCCTAGGGATAAAGATGCTGAGAGCTAGCAGCCATCTGCTGAAGATAACAGCTGGAGACACATCCTCCCAGCAAGGAGATTGGGGTGCACGTCTCCACATCCACCACATCCTATCCTTTGTGCCACTTGGATCCACTTCTTCATATACATTCAGGGAGCAGTTATCCTACTGGTCTACCAAGTATCTCTTCCTGGGGAAAGCCAAGAAGAGGAGGGTCATTGGGATGAAGTACAGCCCCTGCTCCTGTACCGGGTCTTGGAGCTGCAACATATGCTCATCAGCTCCCTTCCCCGTTGCCCAGTCTAGAGTCTTCTGCGCCCCAGCAGCACCTCTGCTAGTATTATGACTTATCTGGTGGCATGCCCCAGATCCTCCTGTCTGAGGGATCTCGGCTCTTACCACGCCCTCATCGGCCAAGGGTTGCTGCACTTGCCCCTTTACCATCCCAGCTGGACAAGGTACAGTAGACACCCAAGCAGAATCACTGGGATATCATGTCTTTCCTCCCTGCAGCACTGCCCCCACTGCTGATCACAGTCAGCTACTTTGCCAAGAGGAAGCTCTTCTTCTTGTCTATTGGTCCCTGAAAAAAAGAAACCCAAAGTGTCCAGGTAGGAACTATAGAATATAATGAAATGAGACTCTCGTTGTACCCCTGGCAGAAGTGTCCCCTTTGGAGGAAAAAGACTTCTCACCCTTCAGAACCCAGAAATGTGGGGATGGAAAGCACAACCTAGCACTTCAGTAGAGAAGGAAAGTCCTGCTAACTTTAGTGCACTGGCTCCCCATGGTTTGTGCTCCATTGCAACCAAAATGTAGGTATTTCTGCATTCTTTCATGATTCACCTCCCTCTGGATGCTTCTACTTGATGTTTCTCCATTTTGGGCTACCTTTCTGCATTCGTCAATCCATTAACACTTTCCTCTCATTCATTGTTACAATTGAGTCTTGAGCAACATGGGTTGGAACTGTGTGGGTCCACTTACATGCTAACTTTTTTTGATGAATACAGTATAGTATTGTAATTATTTTCTCTGTCTTATGATTTTCTTAGAACTCTTTTCTTTAGCTTACTTTAAGAATACTGCGTATAATACATATAATATACAAAATATGTGTTCGTTGGTTGCTTATATTATTGGCAAACTTCTAGTCAACAGGCTATCAGTAGTAGTTAAGTTTATGGGGAGTCAAAAGTTATATGTAGATTTTCAACTGCAGGGGTGGCAGGATTTGCTGCCCCAACCCCTGTGTTGTCCAAGGGTCAACTGTATTGCTATTACTGCTTTATGAATGTTTTAAGGGGAATTTTTATTTAAAGATTTTATTTATTTATTTGATAGAGAGAGAGAGACAGCCAGCAAGAAAGGGAACACAAGCAGGGGGAGTGGGAGAGGAAGAAGCAGCCTCCCAGCGGAGGAGCCCGATGTGGGGCTCAATTCCAGGACCCTAGGATCACGCCCTGAGCCGAAGGCAGATGCTTAACAACTGAGCCACCCAGGTGCCCCTTAAGGGGAATTTTTTGAAGATGGTCATCTTTAATAGGTGCTGCTAATTTGATACCAGGAAAATGTTTTGGTGAGATGTTTTACCTAGAGTTATCAGTCAAGTTATTTGAATTAGTCAAAGTTACCTTTGACCAGACTTTGGAGAAATATAAATAGTATCCTTCCAGTATGAGATCTTTAGTTGATGCAGGACTGAAGTTGTCCCCTGATAAACAGACCCTTAGAAATGTATTCAGTGAACAAAAATCTATGTAAGTGAGCACAGATCCTGGAAATGCCGCCATCATCACCAGTGACTATATCCCATCCTCGGTACTGAATGCAAGGTCTTCTTGGAGTCCAGTAAATACAATATGAGACTTGTAAAGAGTTACTAGAATTCTCTTAATGGCTTAGCTCAGAGATATTAGGTTTTAGCTGCAAGGTAAAAGAAAAAAAAAGTGAAAGAAATTGAGTGCTTTTGAACCCTTTAAGAATTACTGAGGAGACACATTAAGTAAATGTTTCAGGCTTTCTTACCCTGTTTCATTCATTCATTGACTATTTACAGAGTGCTTCCCTTATAGCAAGCACTATTCTGAGTGCTAAGAATACAACAGTGACCAAAACAGATAAAAATCCCTGATTTCGTGGAGCTGATATTTTAATTAGGGGAGACACAATAAAAAATTAAAATAAGCATTAG
The DNA here is from genome assembly GCF_002007445.2 of Ailuropoda melanoleuca. Classification (NCBI taxonomy): domain Eukaryota; kingdom Metazoa; phylum Chordata; class Mammalia; order Carnivora; family Ursidae; genus Ailuropoda; species Ailuropoda melanoleuca. Next base: position 117,034,493 of record NC_048225.1, read on the forward strand.
ATGTTAGAGGTAATGAATGCTATGTAGAAAAATTAAAACAGAGACTAAAGAATGGGAGAGGTTGTAATTTTAAATAGGGTGAGAAAGGGACACTTGAGAAAATACCTGGGAGGGTTCATGGAGCATGCCAAAGAAAAAAATCTGAGGGTAAAGCAACCCAGGCAGACAGGACAGCAAACGGAAAGGCACTCAACAGGACAGGTGCCTGGCTTGTCGTGTCAAAAGCAGCATGGAAGTTAACATGGCTGGAAGAGAGAGAGTGATGGGGAAAGTATTAGGAGATAAAGTCAGGGCAGTTGCTAGGGGTCTGACGAGGTCCTGCCTTATTGCCATTATAGGATTTGGTCTTTTACTCCTAGTGATGTGGGAGCTCGTCAAGGTTTTTGAGTGGTGGAGAGCATGCTCTGACTTGTGTGCTGAAGGGACTATTATGGCTGGTATGTTGAGTGCAGACTAAAGCAGGAAGAGCGGGTAGGTGGTTACTCCAACCACGGGAGAGGTGAAGTGGCTTGCCCCAGGTGTTTGCAGTGTGGCTGATGAGAGGTGATTGGATTCTGGATATATTTTGAAGGTAGAGACAAAGAGTATGTAGATAGATTTTTATTTAGAGTTTGCACAACACATGATATGAGCGTAAGAGAAGAGTCAGAAATGACTCCAAGATTTTTGGCCCGGGCATCTAGGAGGATGGAGTTGCCATTTATTGAGTTGGAAAACCCGAAGAAAGAGTACATTTGGAGGGAAGATCAGGAGTTGAGTTTCGGACACATTATGTCTGAAATGTGTTAAATTTAAAAAATAAAACTGTCAGTTATTTTACCAGCAAAAAATGGGCTTATTCAGGAACAGCTGAGAACCGCAATCCAGGACAAACTGCTGCAAAAACCACAGTTGGTCCAAAGAACAAAGGAGAGGAACCCTCTTTTACAGAGGAAAGGGGGGATTTAGGAGGGGCTGTTATGAACTAAATGTCCATTGGAGTAAACTGGGAGTTGAAAGTATAGTAGCCTCTCATTGGCTGAGCTGTGACTCTCTCTCATTGGCTGGGCTGTTGCCAGGGTCAGAAGAAATCTTCCTTCTTCCTGCGGCGATAGTAGTGTCCACTAGCAAGGTCTCTTCATTTTGGGTCTGCAACTGACAACCGGTACCGGAGAGAGCCCCCCCCCCGCCCCCCACCGCTGGCCTCGCAACTCTATTCTCAATGAGGTTTCCTTTTATTAATTTTCACTGATGCGTAGTGCACATCCAGGTGGAAAGTAAAATTTAAGTTTCGAGTTCAGGGGAGAAATTCTGAGCTGATCCTTTAAGCTTGTATTGGATTCCATCACTTCTTTACTCTAAACCCTCCAATTACTTCCCAGATATAAACTAGGGAATTGTCAGTGTAGGGATGCTTTTTAAAGCCATGACAAAAAGGTGAGATCACCAAGGGAATGAGAGTACCTAAAAATAGAGAGAAGGTCCAAGGATGGGGCCCTGGGTGACTCCAACATAATCTCTTTCCAGCCCTTCCTACAGCAAACTGAAAATATCCCCAGAGACAGGGCCAGGCCATCTGGGGTTCACAATACTCTCAGAGGTCTGAGGAAACCAGGGGGCCACGTCCAGGATTTGTGTCCATGTTGCTGGTATTCTGCAAGACAGTGTGAGATCTCTACTGTCCTAGCTGGGGGGTGAGTATTGGAGGAAACACGATGAGAAGCTGTTAAATTAAGGGATGTAATAATGACGGGATATTCTAAAGATCTCAGCCCAAGAGCATTAAAGCTTCTTCCTAGAGAGCCAGAATTTTACTTTGAAATTGGCATAAACTACAACTACTTGCAGGGACTTTGAATTAGGTGCTTCCCTGTGAAAAGGAAATATAAGGATCTATTTGACCATTGAATTCCTGCCGCATGTTCCTGGGAGCATAATGTGACAGCTTTGACCACTGGGTAAGGAAATAAGCCAGTAACCGAAATGAATCAAGTTGCTTGGGACCTAAGATAAGCAAACACAACTTGTCTAAGTGTAAAACATTTACCTTGCCAATTTGGACATTTTATCCAAAAATCATCCAAAGCAGCAACTCTCTGGAGCCACTGTGCTAAGCTTCTTATCCCAAGACAATGGTGTGATGTGCGGAACAGGATCCAGGCTTCTGTGGAGCTGAAGCTTGGACACTTTGGGGTGGCGGGGGGGCGGGGGGGATTTTAAGAAAAAGAATGCAAAACTAGGTATCAGGTCTTAGAAGAGACCTATGCAAGTGGAAGGCCCTAAAGCTATAGTTTCATTAGCTTTACAGAAAGTCCAGCTCTGACCCTCAAACCACATGACAGAAACCCTGGGAGCAGTAACTGATCATTTAATCCCCTGCGATCAAGTTTACCATAGAAATGCCAAGAAACACTCAGAGTTAGCCAGACATCATGGGGAAAGTTCATCTTGATGTCCATTTCCCACTCAAAGTCACTCAAATAAAAGGAAATATATATATTAAATTCATGTAGATGAAAGGAGAGACAGTAAATATTCTCTTTTCTTGAGACACCATAGAGGAGGCCCACCCCAACAACCAACACATCCGACAGTCTGCACGATCTCGCTGCACTTCACTGAGGCTGGTACACTGTGGTGTGAACAAAGCACCCGTGATAGTATCAGACAGGGATTGGGAGAGTCCTACTAAGCAGCATATCCAAGGAACTCGCTACCGATATTATACTGGTAGGTCACACTGTTACTCCCACACTTGTCCTAAGAGGTATCATTACTCATATAATGCTCAATTGTGGTTCAGAATTTGTAGGAAGAGAACTGAGGACTTTGCAGATTTGTGCACATTTGTAGGGTAAACTGAATGACTAGTCAAGGCTATTCCCATCGAACTGATGGGAAGGTTGAAAACATTGCTGCATAATAGCATTATCGCAAACAAGATATCCCATTGTGCCCCTCAACCTCCCAGAGGGATAAGACATTTTGTAATCGCTGGAGTATAACAATGAGTCAAAAATGCATAACTCAGTCTAATTTTGAAGAGTAAGTCATGAATACTTGTTCAAGTGAGTAAAACTCACTTATTTTCTCCTAAGACGGAAACTAGAATTAAATATAAGACCTAAGTCTCGACTCATGGAGACACTTACCAGTACTATGTCCAAACACTTTGTGTACCTTACAATAATTTTAGTGATATGTCTCTGAATAACTAAGATTTTAATGCTTTACAGTCTTAAAGGATATATAGATATGTGTGTGTCCTTATTCCATCCTTACAAAATCTAAAAGAAAATATCTTATCACCCCATTTAAAAATTATTTATTCATTTGACAAATATTTACTGGGTATTCATTATGTGCTTAGAATAGTGAACAAGACAAAGTCCATCTTACGAAACATACCCTCAAGTAAGGAAGAAATAATATTTTTAAAAATAATAAAATTTCAGATGGCACGATTGCCATGAAGAAAATCATCAGGCCAAGAGGAATGCGAGAGACCAAGGCTATTTTAGAAAGGGTGGGGAAAGCCTTTTCAAGACGGTAGCACTTGAGCTAGCCACAGAGCTTACGTTCTAAGATGCCAGGCCTATGGAAATGGAGTAAGAGCATCCTTTGAGAAAGAAATGAGTTTAACAAGTTTCTAGCTGTGGATGACCGCAGTGGAGTGAGTAAGGTATGGAAGGAAAGAAGGGTCAGGTGTGCCTGGAGATGAGGGCAGACAGAGGCAAGTTCCCAGGGAGTTAGGAAGGGCATGGAGAACGGTTTGCAAGGTATTCCAATGCAATGGGCAAGAATTGGAGGGTCAGAGTAGGGGAGTTCTATAATCCAGCCTACACTTAAAGGATCAATCCAGTATTTGGCCAAGAAGGTGGGAAAACAAAAGTAGTCACTTAGAGGCTGATTATCTAAGCAAGAGATGTTGGTGCTTTGGATTTAGACAGTAACTGCGAAAGGGAGAAAGGGGTGTTCACATCTGTTTGAGAGTAGAGCCAACAGGCATGGCTCATTCGGTTGAGCGTCTGACTCTTGGTTTTGGCTCAGGTCATGATCTCCGGGTTGTGAGATCGAGCCCCATGGGGTCATGAGCTTGAGCCCCACGGGGTCATGAGCTTGAGCCCCACATTGGGCTCCCCACTCAATGCAGAATCTGCTTGAGGTTCTTTCTCCCTCTCCCCCTCAAGCTCATGCTCTCTCTCTCTCTCTGAATTAAATAAATAAATCTTAAAAAAAAAGAAAGAAAGAAAGTAGAGCTGACAGAACTTACTGCTAAATAGGAGGTAAGGGGTGAGGGGAAAATGAGACATGATAGATAATCCCTGGGATTTCCACCTGAAAGTTTCAATGCTATTACCTGAGATAGAAATGGAAGCCCATTAAAATGAAAATACATATAATCCTATCATCACATTTTAAGTAACAGAGCCAGGATTCAAATTTAGATCTTTCTAGTGCTTCAACACTCTTGGACTGGCAAATTAAGTCTACTAATTTGTTTTCTTATTCAAAAGCCCCCGCTTTTAAACTATGAGCTCCTCTGTGACCAGGAGCTGGTAATATCTGATATCTAACCATAGCAGTCAGTGGCACATTAGTGCTTTTTTGATGGTGAGACCCTTTGTAAGAGATATGACAAGTCTATCAGCCCCCATGTCTCCCACCATCCTTGACTGATTCACCAATCTGATTTTTTCAGGAGGCTTTATGTGCTTCCTATCTTATTGGCTTCAGATCCTGCTATGAACTACTAATCTTATTTCAGAGGCCAGCAAACATTCTCCTCCTAAAAAATTTGTAGGGGTGCAATTGCAAACATATGTTCATGGAGATAAAAACACATGCTAGTTATTGTCCTGCAGGCAAAATTGTCTTGATGGAATCAATAAGAACCTCTATTTATTTGAGCAAATCGAATATAAGAACTCATCAGCTATCTCATGACATTCTGTATTTGATTACTAGCTGAAAACTCTAAGTAATAGTTTCTTACAAATTTTTTTAGAAACCTATGATTTCCAATATCAGTGCAATTCTCAGTCAATCTTGGCATGATTTTGATCTCCTCATAAATCATTATGAGGCACAGAGTTCCACATTTTACCAATCATCCTTCAAGAGAACATTTAAACGTCACACATCAGAGCTTTGATCAACCCCACCACTATATGTTATTCAACTGGTTTTTCTGTCTCGGGTCTTTGACATCTTTTTCAGAAAATCAAAGGAAATTTTTCTTCACACTTTATGTAATCCTCTTACTCTGTGTGTAATATTAAGACTTGAGGCCCTCCTCAAAGTTATCTTGAACTAATTTACCAAAAAAATCATTAGTTACCAACTTGCCTCTTTCAATGACAAGATATAATTCAAACTGCATTATTCCATCAATTCCAGTTTTCCTAAGTACCCTTCAGAGAAAATTCAAAAGTCTAGGAGTGAGGGAGTTAGAACAGGAAATACATTCCCCCTGGCATTTATTCTTGTAACATTGAACCGTGCCCGGAGAATCTACTTCGATCTGAGGAATTTGGCATTCCTGATAAATAAGGGGAAAATTTTCTGATAAGGCCCATGAAAACTGAGATTTTTCTCACTCCAGATACCGATCAACTTAAAACACCTTGGCTTAGCTCCCTTTCTGATAAATACCAAGCCCTTACCATGTGATTAAGAAGTTTACTGATACAGTATTTAAAAAAAAAAAAAATGCCTACTGAGACTTCTCTAAGGTGAGGATATCTTTAGAAACTTTTTGGAAAGTTACCTAGGGGTCTGTTGGGCAACATTAGGTGTGGCAGTGTTCCTCGTTCTTATGATCTTAGCCCCTCAAAATGAGGGGAAAACAATTTTTGCCCTACCCACGAAATTTGAAAGCTGAATTCTTTCCCTAACCACTAAAGCCATGGCCTCCGAAAAACACATCCTACTAATTTAAGAGAGGAGAGGGGGTCATGGCAAGCAGAGGAGGAATGATGTTCGTCTATCACATTAAAAAATTCCCAGTGATTGTCGATGTATTTGAGAATAAATGGAGGGGAGCTCCCCAAAACTACTAAGAGAAACTGAAGAAGGAAACCCTGATCATTCTGCATAGATCTAAACATTTTTGGAGCATATCTGGGGACGACCACTTCTGAATGCGATCGAATAACTGGTACCAAATGTGTCCCCCTGCTGTGGGCGATCAGGAAACTGAATATATGAAGCAAGTGTTTTGGGACCTTGAAAAACAGACACAGCACAGCATTGCAAGTTCTGACAACAGGGAAAGAAATGAGGTACATCCTAGGATCAACATGGTTTTCTGGCTAGAGGCAGCTACTCCCCAGACAGCAACAAAAGGATGTGGAACAGTAGCAGAGCACGGCCATCTTGCTGCAAGCCATCATTGTTGCAGAGCACAGCTAGGAGACAGAGATCAGAGTTCAAGGAGGCCAAGAGAGCTGAAATGTGAGGGACAGAGTCCCGGACAAAAAGAGCTCTGGAAATATATCTAGAAGTTACTTTGAGTCCTTTGTCGGATATCTACCATACCCAGAGACGTTGAAACTCGAAAAGACCAGGTTCCTGGGTTCCATGAACCAGAAGTTGAGTTGTGACCAGCTAGAATGGAGAGACTTTGCTGAACACCCCAAATATTTACCAGAGCCTCCTGAAGGAGCACGCTTTCAGAGAAGAATTAAATTAGCCCTAGAGGGAAGCCGACTTTAGACTCACTCTAAGAAAGCTTCAAAACAAGGCTCGCAAACACCGGGTTGAACCGCAAGTCACTTAACTCACTGCCCAAACAAGATTCAACTTTCTAAAGGAAGACAAGTAAATCCAGACTTTCAACGGGACCCCACGCACAATAGCCAGCATCCTAACAAAAATTATTTAAGGTGAAAGGAAGCAGGAAAATATGACCTGTAACCAGAAGAGAGTAAGTCAGTACAAACAGGTACAGAACAACAGAGTTCATGGCATTAGCAGACAAGAACTTTAGAAACAGCTATTTCAGAAACGTACAGATGTAAGGAAAATGTGAACATAAGGAAGATAGAAATGGAACACACGTGCACACACAAACAGAAATGGAAAAATCTAAAAAATGACAAATCTTCAGCAAGACTGAAAAAAAAATGAGAGAAGATATAAATTACCAATATCAGGAAGGGAAAAAGAGGCTATCGTACAGACACTGAAGACATCGAAAGGATAACAAGATGAATGAAAAAATAACATTTTTTCCATAATTCCATAGGTTGGAACATTGTTCAGCAATGAAAAGTAACAACACAACAACACATTACAAGACACAACAACATGGATGAATCTTGAGAACATTATGTCAAGTTGAAGAAGCAATACACTAACGACTCCATCCTGGATAAATCCACTGATACAAAATTCAAGATTAGGCAAAACTAATCTATAGTGGGAGATCAGTACTTGCTTAGAGTTAAGGTGGGGTACAGGTGGGGACTGACCACAAGGAGACCCCAGCGAAATTCAGGGTGACAGAAATGCACTGTGATGGGGATTATGGCGGCGTTCGCTACACAGGAGAACACAGTTGCTAAAGTTCCATCCGGCACATGGTTTCTGTGTACATTTTACCTCAATAGTTTCATGAAAAATAAAAGCCAAGACATTCAACAAATACACGTACCTACTAACATAATGTTGCAAGGTTAAGTAAATTTTGGAAGATTCATAGGTCAGAGCAACAAAAGATTAATTTTAAGAATATGATGTACGTGATTCTTCAATATGCCATCTTACTTCATAGAAAATAAAACATAAATTCAGAATCGTTTAAATAGGACCTCATTGTTTATAAATTTCATATTGCAGAAAGGAAGGAGGGGTGCTCACCAGCCAGAGGCTGGGGATTACCAGTTCTTTAATTCATGAAAATTATAGGTTTGCTCACATGCAAGAGTTCAAATAAAGACCCTTCCAAGAATTTGTGTGTGTGTGTGGGCAAGAGGGGAGGAAGTTCTTGCCCGAGTCAGGTAGCAAGGGGAGAGTTCATGATTCTCAGCAGGGGTGGGAGGAGAGCAGACCAGTAGTCCCAAGAGAGGAAGTTTCAGGCAGGCTATTTTAAAAGGCAGGTCGATAACACACACCTCAGCTAGCTCAGAGCATTTGTCCATAAAACACAAAGCTCTATGAAAAAGAGGTACCCTGTTTGGCAAGGGGCATAAGAGATTGACAATCTCTTTGTTGTGACTACCTTTCTCGGTAAGCATAGGCATGCAGCACTATCTTATTATGGAGCGACAAATTACCTCCTTTCTTGGTGGGTCTGAGGCCATCAACCCCCACATTATGGTCAAAAACATTTTCAGTAACCAATTTTTGTTTTCTTGCAGAGAAAAGGCAGGAAAGAAACATTACAAAAAAGAAACAGGACAAAAGAAACATGACAAAAAAGAAAACATTACAAAATGTTAAACCTGGTTGCCTTTCAATGCCAAAAATATGGATATATTTTCACTAACTTTCTGTAGTTCCAGATATTGTCTTATAAGTGTTACTTTTGCAATGGAAAAAAATACTAAACATGTCATTATGGTCTGCATTTATTGGTAATGAGAAAAAATTTCAGGGACAACAAATTGTTCTGTTGTACTCCCCTAGCTTCTATAAATTTCTGTTACTTTTGCAAGAAAATTGCTGCATATTCTAGTCTTTTCTATTAATACACAAAATGTGCCTTCCTATACCACAAACAATTTTACCCCTGTTGGTTCTTTTTTTCCACTGCATGTGTCCAATACGTCAATGTTCCCTCCTACACACCGCAAGCCACAGACCACGCACGGCCACCTGGGGAAAGCAGGAGTCTCCTCTGATTTCGTCCACCGAGGGAAGGAGCTCATTCTACTTCAGCTCAGCCTCGTTCGGTAGCTAATAGGCTCCAAGTGTTAACAGATGAGGTGTTTTTGCTCAGGAAGAAATATCAAGTATCCCAAATAAATGTAGGAAATACAACGAAAGAATTGCATACAATTGCAGAAATGCCTCCTCTTTCCGGATTAGGATTATTTTTGAAACCGGTGACGGTTTACAATGGTACGTGATTGTTACACGAAGGCGCAATTTGCAGCCCTTGGCTGGCTAAAAAAGGTTTCTCTAGATCTCTTTACATCTTCTTAAAGATTAATGAGCTTCAACAAATTCAAACAGATGTGTTCAGCAGTGGAAGTTAGGTTTGGGGTTTGAAAGTATTTTTGTCCTTCCTCTCTCAATAGGTCATCATGGCAAACTTGTCAAAGGTATAGTTGGTTTATGGATTCAGGCCATCATGTGAGGGGCCGTGAGCCATCTCCGTGATTGGCAGAACCATCTAATTTCTTTAAAAGAACTCTCAAACACATCTTGTAAGCCCTGTTGCCAAGCCTTCCGCTTATTTCTTAGCTCAGTGAAGATAAAGCAGTTGTTGGGGAAGGGGGAACCAGGCACGCCCTCTGATCTGGGTCATTTTTCTCATGTTAGTGGTGCGGGTGCCATACCACCGAGAGCCAAAACTCAGACACTTCTAGATTCTTCTCTCGACTGCATTCAAAGAAGACCCTATGCGGGGTTTGTGGGGAGGCTGTCTTTTTAATGTATATTTTAGGTTATCTCTGACTCTGTGCCAAATAAGTGAAGTAAATTTATAGATCCTAAAACCCCATGGAAAGCAGAGCAAATGGGCGATCAGAAAGGAGGAGGAAACTGATATTTATTGAACATCTACTGGGAACCAAACATTTGACAAGCATTATGCTCCTGCGGCTCTCGGTCAGCCCTCAACCCAGCAGCATCCGCAACACCTGGGAGCTTGTTAGAAATTCAGAATCTCAGGCACCATCCTGGCTTGCATGTTAACAGCTCCTCAGAAATCGCTTTATCTCATTCCGTCTTCACCGAAACTGTGGATAAATAGGGTATTGCCTCTATTTTATATCAGGAGAGTGAAGATCAGAAAGGTTAAGAAATTGACATAAAAGTTAGAGCCTAAGTAATAAGAAAAGCTGGAGTGGGGCCCATTTTAAAACTTCTCGTATTTCCACTCAACGAGGCAGAGTCCTAAAGCGGCCTTAGGCTGTTAAGACTTGGGTTTCAATCCAGACTCCTCCATTAATATCTTTCTGGGCTCATGTACACCAGTTAATCTATCTGGGTGTCACTTTTTTTTTTTTTTGTCCTGCTTATTTCATGGAATTGCTACAAAACAAATGAAATTAATATATGTGAAAACACTCTGCAAAATATATAGCACTGGCCAAAATTAACCTGCTAATGGAATCTTACAAGTGACTCTTTCTCACTTGGTTTTTGCCAAGGAAGAAAGACCAAGAACAAAACACGGGATGCCAAGTATCTCCACATCACATAGTGAGGGATCAGACTGCCTAGGTGGTTTTGAAGCTGGCTAGCTCAGCCCTCATCCATTACCCAACCTCAAGGGTGTAAGAAGTTTGAAAGGAAGAGAAGAGAGGCTTTCTCTAAAACGTTTTTATTGGAGAAAGGGGCAGGGTAAGATCATTTCTCCCACATCTCAATCCTACAGAAAGGGGCTCCAAGAAGCCCACACAGAGAGCGTGCTATTTGTCCTCTAAAAAAAAGACAACTTAATCTGGAAGGAGATCTCTGCCATGAACCTTCCTTTCCCCTGCAGGCTTTCCAGACTAAAGCAATACTATGTTTTGGTATTGCCATGAGGACTCTTAAACAAATTTCAATGACATATCTTGGGGCTAAAAGTCACTAGAGGATTTTTTATTACTTTAAAGTGTCTGAAATGTTTTCAGGAACCTGGTCAGAGTTCAACCAAAAAGGAAAACCAATCTGCAGATTTAGCTTAAAGGAACAACGTGAGGGGCACCTGGGTGGCTCATTGGTTAAGTGTCAGACTCTTGATTTCAGCTCAGGTGGTGATCTCCGGATTGTGAGATCGAGCCCCACGAGCTTAAGATTCTCTCTCTCCCTCTCCCCCTCCCCCTGCTCTCTCACTCTCTCTCCCTAAAAAATAAAATAAATCTTAAACAAAAATAAAGGAACAATATGAAAAAAATATCATTTGCTGTTTACATCCTATGGGGGCAACATCTTTTCCAACACCCTAGTTTCTGTTGTTAGCACCTTAAACACTAACACAAGATCAATAAGAATAGCGTTTCTGAAGCAAAAAAACCTAAGGTAAAGGTCATGGGAGAGAGACGGAGCAAGCAAGTAGGCTTTCCCCAAATTACTTTCTTATCCTAAATCCAAAGCCCTAAAGGACATCCTAGCCCATGCTCTGACAGTGCCCATCACGCAGAGGTAGGCGCCACTTCCCACCATGCGGGAGACCTAACTCCATTTTTCTGTAGGGAACCACAGAGGTTTAGAAAAGTAAAAAATGATTCCACTACGGAGAGAAGTACCAGCCCTGCCTTTGGGATAGGATGGGGGGAGAGAGGCAGCCCGGTCAGCCCTCCCGGGCATGGCTCTTGAGAATTCGAGGTCCCAGGCAGACTAGTGAAGGCAGGGAAAGCTAAGAGCAGAAGTTTAGGCTGACCCAGAAAGCTGAGCAAGAACTGGGGACCTGAATATGAGAGCGAGGCCACAGGTAGTTGGTTTGAGACAAAAATCAACATGGAGAGCTGAGAAACCAAGAGATTAATATACGTGTTAGGAAAAAGAAACTGAAAAGATCCCAATTGACCAACATGGGAAACTACCATGTGTGTCAGGATGACTTCAAATTCATACCTCCATCCCCAATGTTTCTAAACATTATATAAAGACATAAGCTTTCTCTCTCTATCCTCTAATTCCATCTGTCCTGACCCCGGCTCCTCTCCTGACCATCCAAATGTCCAAGAGCGGACTTTTGAAATTTGTCATATTATTGCCTTCCATAAAGATCTTTCACTGCCTTCCACAGCCTTTAGGTAAAGTCAAAGGTCCTTAGCTGGTGCCTGCAGTCTCTCGTGCTCTGGCTCCTGCTTACTTTCCAGCACATCTCTCACCGACTCCCATCCCTCAACCCACAACCCAACCAGATGGAACTTCTCAGTTTCTACACACATCCCACCTTTAAGCCTTAGCGTATCCCGTGCTGCAGTTTTCCAAACTTGCTGATGATAAGAATCACCTGCCAAGCTTGTTAAAATGCCAATTTTCAGGGCACCTGGGTGGTTCAGTCGGTGAAGTGTCTGCCTTCGGCTCAGGTCACGATCCCAGGGTCCTGAGATCGAGCCCCAGTTAAGGCTCCCTGCTCAGCGACAAGCCTGCTTCTCTCTCTCCTTCTACTGCTCCCCCTGCTTGTGCTATCTCGCTTTCTCTATCAAATAAGTAAATAAAATCTTTAAAAAAAAAAAAAAGCCAATTTTCAAGTCCTACTCCAGACCGACCAATTCAGACGTTCCATGGAAAGGATCTGGAAGTCTGTGTTTTTAACCAACCTACCAAGTGAAACTTATCATCTAACAACTCTAATGAAAACCCTGTGAGGGCAAGAACTCTGCCTTTTTCGTCTCCAGAATTCAGAGTAAGTGCCTCTCCCTTTGCCTACAATGCCTGCCCTCCACTCTATGTTTAACCTGGGTAAGTCTTGTTTGTGAACACAACACTAGTACCGCTCATGTAACTTAAGTAGTTGAGTACATCACATGAGTAGAGCAGGAAATCTGGGGGGGTGTGGGTACATGGGAGGTTACAAATGGCAGGGAAAACCCGATGTCCCTGCTCTGGGATAGCATCTAGCAGGCTTGAACATAGAGATCCTGGATTCAGAAAGAAGAAATCCAGGCCCTGGGGCCCGGGCTACCATATTAATATCTGGTCACTGAAAGGAATATGGTCACAATGCAAAAATCTTGTCAGTAATAATGGGGAAGAATAATTTGTCCACTAGAGAGGTAAAGAAACAGAGCTCAGCCATATTGGACCTTCGAAACAAGATGGGAACCCAGTAACTGGGAAAATGATTGCCAAAATTTGAGTGGGAGCAGCCACAAGACGTTCTTGTGGGTTTTTTTAAGAAGAAAAAAAAGGATTTTATTTAGTTGAGAGAGAGAGTGAGGGAGAGCACGAGTGGGGAAGAAGGACAGAGGGAGAAGCAGACTCCTCGCTGAGCAGGGAGTCCAAATTGGGGCTGGATCCCAGGACCCTGGGATCATGACCTGAGCTGAAGGCAGACACCCAATCAACTGAGCCACCCAGGTGCCCCAAGATATTCTTAATAATGAATTACTGAGGGCCCTTAGAAGACACAGTGGGGATGGTCCGGCACATAGCAGCCGATACGGGAGGGTGTCGCAAGCCAGTTCTGAAGGTTAGGAGGAAATACAGGGCCCAAGAGCCTGCAGCTACTCCTGTCTGCTTCCCTCCTCCTTCCACGGGTGCAAAAGATATCATTAAATTTGCTGAGGTTTTTCTGCCTCCTTATCAACTAAGATGGTACTTTTCTAGGGTTGTAAGTTTTAAAAGGAAATAGCAGAGTTGATTTAATTATATGTGGGAGTATGTGAGGACAGAGAGATTTTTAAAATGTCCAGAAAAATCTGGAAGCTGGACAAATAGGGAAATGAAAACGAAATGGAGAAAACCTCAGACTGTGCTCTTTTGACATCAGGCCCACCTGGTGAAGCTGGGCGTGTTTATTAGTTTTCCACAACCACATTTATTTATGTAATAAAAACTCATCCATAAAGTCTTCAGTGGTGGCAAGAAGAAAGCCAGGTGTAGTTGAGGTTTTGTGAAGCTCTCAATCTCTCCCTTGTCCTTCGCAGATGGACAGGAAGAGGCTCGAAGAATCAGAAAGAGAGAAAACTATGAAATTTACAAGACGTAACCACTTTTTCATCCATGTTCAAACCATGTGTACTGGAGCAGAAATGTAACCCATGTGATCCTGATTCATTTACACTATAATCATCAAAATATTGTTTTCCAGGAGCAATTTAGTGTCCACAAAGATTTTTTGACTCTTTTCAGAAATATTTTTAATCCATTTTCCCCATAAAAACAGGAAGTTGCATTTGTCCACTGTCAACTGATTCAATCATGAAGGAAATGTTCAGATTCCTTTCAAATTTTCAAGGCCATGAATTTTAGCAGATTTTCACTGGGTTCCACCAGGTTTCCTAAGCCCACCAGGAAAGGACAGTGCTTGCCCAGGTGTGTGGGTTGATTTCCCACAGGTGTTACCACAAGTTGACTTCTCCCAGGAGGTAGGGTTCCCACCATACTACACGGCCTCTGTGTTCTTTATTTTTCCATGGTGCTCTTGCTCCTTCTTCCTCCCTGCCTTTATTCTTTCCCTTTCCACTTGTATTTCCACAATGAACTATATTTAATATTTAGCTTATGTCAGGCTCTGTTCTACTCAGCACTGTTATCAATGACTCAAATGAGGACAGCTCAGCTGCTTAGAATATATGTGATATCATCACAATAAGAGGACAAACTCATCAACTAGATGATAGAGATACCTGGTTCTAATAAAATAATGAGTTACAAGGAAAAATGAAAGTACTATCCTTAGATATAAATGAGCTACACATAGACAAATGAATGCACACCAGAGGGTGCATTTAAGGACTCAGAGTTTAAGAGGAACCCCAGCAAACCAAAGTGGTTTCCAGTAGAAAGAAATCTAGATGGGAAAGAATCCAAGGAACTTGATAGTATAGGAATTAGGACCATTTAGCCTGAAGTTAAAATGACTTTGGGGGTATAAGATCACTCTTTAAATAAATTAGAAGACAGATAAACAACCACCAATACATTTTATAGTCAGATCCACCCAGAAAGCAATGAACTAGATGATTCTTCAAACTGTCCTAGATCTGAGATTCTGTGTTTTCCCCACCACGCTCATGCAGCTCTTGGCCTTCAGAGTGTCTCTGCTAGTTTAGAAATGTATAAATACCGATGACTGGCTCTGAAAACTCCAATACAAAGTTTTCAACTTCAAAAATGTCACTGGCTTTTTTATTTGCTTTTTATTTTCTCGGACTCTCCTAAAGACAGATGCTCTACCATAGAGTTACCGTCCCTGAGATTAAAAGATATAACGAAATCCATGCCTGAATGTGAAATAGCTCACCAGTTCATAATCAACTCCCTTTTGCATAGACACAAAGACTCTTCAAGTCTTCCTGAAAATATCTGAGATCCAATCCCTGCTCTTTTTTCAGGATTTTCAATTATTGAATTGAGCACCCAGAAGTGGCAAATATATTCAATAATGGAAAAAAAATAACAGTCATGATTTCTTATGACATTAAGAAAATGGGAAAAGAGGATAAACTCTTTCTACATAACTATTCTAAAGGTTGGGTGTTTGGCCACTTTCCCCGGCCCCCACATAACCATTCACAGTTGTGATGGAAAGAGCTCCAGAACGCGAGGCTGGCATTTGAGTGACAAGCTTAAAGAGTCTGGTAAGCGAGCTTTCATTGTGTGCTCCGTCCAAAATATGTCATTCAGGAAAACTAAGACAAGCAAATCAATTAGCTTTACAAAAGGAAAGGGGGGGGAGTCCATTTTTCTCTACATTTACCACTGTGAGAATTGAAAAGACTCTACTTCCAAGAAAACTATTAATTTTTAGTGTCAGCTTGCTTTTTTTCAGACTGCATTTTTATGATACCGTTCTCAGTGTTGGAAACATTTTATACTCAAGAGAAAAGTCTAAGCTATTGCAAAGTGGAGGAACAGTATCACATTTAAACCATCTGATCTATTTTTAAAAACACTGTGTTTAAGCCTACAGAACAGCATCTTTTAAAGTCTTTTAAACAGTCTTTTGGAAGACGTTTCATAAGCATTGTAATCTTGCTCTGTCGTTTGTCTTACCTCCCACCATACTCTGCATGTTCCAGGAGTATGTGCTGTCCCTGAAGTCAGATTTCTGGGTGTCACATGCACAGCCCACATATCAACAGAGATTCCTCATGCCCCAGCATGAACTAATCTGCTGCCTCCTCTTTCGGCAAGAGACAGTCAGGGTGATTCAAGGGATGAGAAAGAGTCACTGCAAGAAGAGGTGAAAGGAACTGAAGGCGTTTACCTACAGAAGAGAAAGAGTGACTTGAGTACAGCAATTCAGTCCATTGAGATTTCTTTTAT
This sequence comes from Ailuropoda melanoleuca, assembly GCF_002007445.2. Classification (NCBI taxonomy): domain Eukaryota; kingdom Metazoa; phylum Chordata; class Mammalia; order Carnivora; family Ursidae; genus Ailuropoda; species Ailuropoda melanoleuca. Next base: position 117,050,573 of record NC_048225.1, read on the forward strand.
AAACACAATAAATAAGTAAATAAGCAAGTATGCTCTGTGTCCTCAGAGAACCAACAAAAGGAAGTATGTTCAAGTTATATCCAGAGAGCTTGCCATTGGCTAAAACAAGGGCTTTTCAAGGTTTGAGTGATAAAACATTGAGAGGATCTCCTCTGGGAGGTTATGGAGCCTCTCTCCCCTTTGGAGATTTCATCACAGAAGAGTGGTCCCTTTGTCTTGGGTGGTTCAAGCGAAGAACATCTGTGGCCGAATTGTAGAAATGGGATCTTGTGACCCAATAACACCAGCATGAATCCACCCTGTTATAAAGGCTTGTGGGAAAGTATTCCCAGAACTCGCCTTGGTAATCAAGTCTAGTACTAAGCAAACTTCCCTGTTAGGGAGTTCCTCTGCATAGGCTCAAAATCCATAAGCTAAGTTCAGATCTTTCTCCATGGGGGTGAAGACATGCAACACAGCCTTGAGCGGTCCTTGATTTCCTTGCTGACAAAGGGCCAGCTTGCACCATGGTATCATGGTATTCTCTCTAATGAATCCATCATAGAGCCATGAACAGAAGAACTCTTCCCAGAGCACCTACATGATTCTTCTAACAGTGGAGAGGCACGTGTTTCCCTTGGTGATCTCAGAAGGCATCTGCAGCAAATTCAATTGAACTCAGTAAATACATTTTCAATGGCTCTCTTTGCCCAGCTTTAAGCTGGTAGGAACACAGTAAGAGTATGTCATGGTATCTGCCTCAAGTCACTAGAATATTTTAGGTAAAAAATGAGGCGTATTCCTATGAAAGAAAAAGAACAAAGGACACCTAGTTGGCTCAGTCAGTTAAGTATCTGCCTTCGGCTGGGTCTTGATTCCAGGGTCCTGGGATCTTTGCTCAGCAGGGAGTCTGCTCTCCCTCCACCTGCCACTCCCCCTACTTGTGCTCTTTTTCCCTATCTCTGACAAATAAATAAAATCTTAAGAAAGAACAAAAGAAAGAAAGAAAAAGAGAGAGAATGGGACAGCTTTTGTTAAATGATAAGGTGACAGAGTGAATAAGTGGTAAAGAAACCAGAAATGACAGGGGCATCTGCAGGCTAGAGTAGCTGGGAAAGCCTTCATGCTGGAGATGTGACAAAGGTTGGAAATCTGAGCACATCTCTTAGCTGATTTTCCATGTAAGTACTTCCCAGACTGCCTTACACTATTTTCTCTCTGTGAAGCACACTGACACCCACAAACAGCTGATCACTCTTGGTTTGTAGGTGACTTGTCTTGTTTCTAAATGTGAGCATCTTATACCGGCCGAATTTGTTTTTATGTAGTATGTAGTATTTTAGTGTTTCAGTTTTCATGTTTTTACATGGACATCCAAATGGAAAGCATGGCTTATATAAAGAAGGCCACATGACCTCTAATCCCTGGACTCACACTCAGAAAAAATAAATTAGCATGGCCATACTTTTTTTTTAAGTCATTCAAAATATGTTCACTTATTTATTTTTAAGATGAAATGTTAATGCTAAAATATATGTACTATCATTTTTACTGATTCTCTACTTTAAATGACTTAATTTGTCAGTCAACTATTTATCTCATAGCATTGGACATTAGGGCTTTTCCTGCCAAAACTGGTATAAGAATCACTGGAACAGAAGGAAAAAAAATGGATTCTAGCTTTTCCTCTCCTTTGGAACTTAGTCAAGACCATTCCTTCCATGGACTCAGTTTCCAATCCCATGAAAGTACTGAGTAAAGTAGGTCTCTCAATGGCCCCTTGGCATTCTATGAAGCAATGATCCCAGCTTTCATGAGCTCTCTGTGCATTGTAACCCTATAATAAATATTTGTTAACTAATAATCATTTGTACTTTTTACTGTCCCCCCATAGCACATCTTTAAATGTTCCAGGGCTCCAGCACCCCGGAGCTCATCCTCTTTCTGCATGTGACTGTTTTTTCTCAGGAGGAAATGTGGTATCTTAATTTGATCTGCATTGGGTTTGAAACAGAATGAAGAGCAAGGTGTGTGAGAAAAAGACACTTCCTACAAATGGAAAAATATGAGAAAGACATATTAGGGAGTATTAACTTTTGGGCAAGAACAAATCCTCAATGCTTTTGGCATATGCCTCAAGAAGAGACATGAGAAATACAGTAAATTCTCATTACACAGAGATAGGATGTGTCTTTCCCAACAAAGAAGCACTATGACATCCTCACTTGGGGGAAAAAAAAAGGACCTGAAAAGGAAAATAAACTGAGATGGATATTAAATGCTATTTGATATCCTGGATTGGAGCCTGAAAACAAATAGGGCATTAGTGGAAAAACTGGTGATATATGAATAAATTCTATATTCTACTTAATAGTAATGTATCCAGGTTAATTTCTGAGTTTTGATAAGTGTATGATGGCTACATAAGGGGAAACTGAGTGTAGGACATACATGCGTTCTCTGTACTATCTGTGCAATCTTCCTGTAAATCTAAAATTATTCCAAAATTAAAAGTTTGTACAAAAAAAAGATGAAGAAATGAGAGACACAAAAGACAACAGAGACCTACAGAGAAAAAGAGTTTCGTGGATAGAGACAGACAAAGAGGTAAGAGAGAGGAGGACCTAAAGAGAGAAAGAACAGAAAGAGACAGGGAAGTGATGAATTCATTACAAAGAGGTATAGCTCAGTCTTAGTTTTTATTTACCTCCTTTGTGGTCTTGTTATTCTGTGCCTTTGGTGTCCTGTAGCATTAGTTTACAGGGAGGAACATATGAGACTTGGACAGTTTTCTGCTAAAATCCTCCCCTGCCCATTTACTGCTGACTCAAATATTGCCAGGATGGGAAGAAAATTCTGCAATTTATACTTTGTTTGCACAAAAACAGGATTTAGTAATCAAGGATAACCCGTGATGTGGGTTACCCGAACTCTCAACAAGGGAAATTATTTTTCCAGCAAAACTGGAAATCTCCCTGGGTCACTCCCACTCCCCAGTTCTAATACTGAGTTTCTCTGAAAAGTACCATTTTTTTGCTTTAAGCCTGTTACCTTTACATTTGGAGACTACGACCCTGCAGCCCAGGGGAGAGAATGTCCAGTGCATTTTCCTACAGAAAGGACAAGAACCTGTAACCATAACTTTTGGCTGTCCTTTTACTGGAATGCCTCCCTTCCAGGATGACAGTTAGGCCCAGAGGACATTCCTGGGAGTCATCAAAGCCAAATTTGGGGCATAAAATATTTGCCAAGGCTTGTACGTGGCATGGCCATCAGCCCAGGAACGCAGTGACCCAATAACTCACATGTAGGAAAATTATAGGACACATACTCTCCACTGAAGAGGAAAGAGGTAGTCACAGCTAAATTTTCGAAGGGCTCGTCAGTTACCTTCTCCCTTTATGTCCCGGTCTCTCCTTCCATCAAGGACCAGTAGAGCCAAAGTGGTAGGAGTATGAAAGAGAGGCAAAGCCTGTCTTGGAAAATAGAACCTTAAGGGCTCCAGAGGAGGTGTGGCTTCTTTAGGAGTTATTGTTCATCTTTATGTTCCAGAGTTTTATACATATTCACATCCTATATTCTGTACTATGGGTTTAATTGAATCAAACTGATTCAGATAAAGACAGAATTTTAGTGCTAGAATTTATCTTCTCATCCAACACATTCATTATTTGACCCCTTAACCATAAAAATACAATGAGAAGGATGAGTGGGTTCTAGTCACCGCGGTCAGCAGGGGCAGAACACTCCTCTCACGGCCATTACCATCTACAAATGAATAGTGCCCACGGACTGCAGAGCCTAGGAAAATGAGCAGAGGACTGGACAGACAGACTGCTGCATGGTGAGGGCCCCAAGCAGCTGTGACAGCGATGATCTGGGGGAAGGCAGCCATGGGCAGGAAAGAGAGACACTACCACCCTCTAGGAAAACCTTGAGGGAGCCACAGCCAACAGTACGGTTTTGTATTCTAAAAGACTAATTTCATGTCAGTCGGCTCTCAGAACCTTCACTTCAAAGGAACGGCAGTTCAAATTCCAAATTGAAATATGAATACAGACTTTTACAACTCTGCCCATGGCACGTGAGCTGCAAAACTAAGGGTCTATGGCTGCCCTCTCTGTCTCTTTGATAGAATAGTTTCTTCACTAGAAATGAAAAAGTGATTAATGGCATGGAATGATCATATGTTACCAGGCCCCAGAGAGTTATGAGTCACGAGAGGAAAAGGAACGAGAGAGAGGGAGAAAAAAAGCCAAACCTCCCTTTCCCCAGCACTCTCAGAACTATGCTCCCCCCTAGGGGAGCTGCCCCTGACTGGAAAGGGAGCTTCTGAGGCCGCAAGCATCCGGAGGTGTCCACACCTGCCTCAGGAAGCTCACCGGAGACAACCTAACGAGTTACGGACCTTCTAAAAGCATCGGGAGGCCCAGCTCCTTGCTGGAATTGAGGGGGCAATTGGCAGGGTTAATCCCATCCCTAAGGGCAAAATAAAAATAAGAGGTGATCACTCAGCTGCAGAGAGTGAGGAAAGTACTCTGTTGCCAGGGTGGGTAGAATCCAAGCATTATAGGCGGGGAGCAGATCTGGAAATATAATATAATCTATTCTTTGTTCTACCCGAAGACGTTTGAAGGAAAAAATAACGTGTGTTCTCCAGGTTTCACACCTCTGAGAAAATCGCCCTCTGTGGGAGGAACGTCATTGTTCCAGAAGCATCCTTGAGATCCATGCCCGCGAAGCAACGCCACCTTAAAATGAGGCATTGTTGGCCCTTTGGTTCCTGACCTTTCTTGAAAGGTGTCCAAGAGCAGCCTGTCTCTGACTGGATCCCACTCAGTATTAAGGCCGTAGCATGAGGTGGTGACGTGCGTTTAAAAGTCAGAGGGAAAAGCAGCCAGCCTAGGAACATGTTATCATTTTCATCATGTATAACGAGGAAGCAGTTTCTCCGCCCGCTTTAGGATATCCAGCTACTTCAGTCAATATATTCATCTAGAAAGGCTGACGTCATTATTGGCCCGAGCTCAGAATCTGGAGAGAGAACAGTTCCTTCTCATCTCAAATATTATAAAGTTGAGTATAATTCAGGGGCCAGCAATCTATGACCCAGGATCCTGCCCACTACCTATTTTTAAAGTAAAGTTTTACTGGGAAACAGGAATGCCCATTCATTGACTGCGTTCACAATACAATGGCAAAACTGAGTAGTGATCACAGAAGCCATGGAGTCCACAAAGCCAAAAATCCGTAGTATCTGGTCCTTTCCAGAGAAAATTTGCAGACCCTTGGGTGAGCCGCAGCTTGTCCTTCTAAACAAGATTGCCTTGATTCTGGAACAGAAAAAGATATCCTTTAACAGACGCAACAAGCTCTGAATGGTCATGGATGGAAATATATTTCCAGAAGTCCATGCATTATTCTGCCTACTAGAATCAATTCTGAGTATATACTTCCTCTCTGGTAGAAGCCTATCGTATTGCCATATTAGGAGCGAGGACAAAGTCAGGAAGACGCTCAGTGTTGCAAACTGTAAATAAAATTTAGCTCGACAATGGCTTTTGTTCAAAGAATATTTGAAAACACTGTGGCTTGCTTTCATGGGTTTCTGTTCTTCTTCAGAACTAAGTAAAAATCTCATGAAATGATTTTCATTTACTTAGGAATCATCTGAAGAGTGTGGGAAGGCCATCACGGTTTTCAATGATTTTTTTTTTTTTAAATTTCAAGCAGTCGCTTTTGACTTCCTTTTCATTTCCAAAAGGGAACCTAAAAAGAATTATACTCTAGCACTCTCAACATAATTCCCTGAAGGCTAAATCATCAAGTTGACTCCCTTTTTGACTCAAGAACTTTTTATGTGTCTCTCTATATTATCTGTTCGGCTAAAAGACACTGATGAAAAATGAGTAAAATTCATGCTGTTCCAGTTCAATAGTTTCTTTTCAGTTGTTTTTATTTTGCCTAACCGAGTCACTTGGCCTCAGTTACCCCAGTCATGGGAGCTCTGCTCGTACTGGATACCCTTCGCTCTAATCCCCAAAGCCTCATATCCTGTTTTTCACTTTCTCTTGATTTTAGCAGATGTTGCCTATTAATGTGTCTGAGAGCTTGGGATGTTCCAGCTATTGACTGAAGAAACAGGCCCTTTTCACTCTGTGTGCTTCCCCACACTTACTATCCATGTGTCACTTGCAAGAGTGTGACCATCAAGGTAAATCAATCACAAATTAGAATATGTGGTATGACCAGTCCATGAAGATTCAGATTCTGGGATCTGAAAAGCATAAACGCTACAGTTGTCCCACACATTTTCCTATCACAACAATTTATAAACTCCCACTTGTCTAAACTGATCCAGGCAAAGCTTCCTTGTTTTTAAAAAAATCTGCCATCCATCTGACCCTCCCTGTCTGGGTGTCAAAACACAGTTATCAATCAAGAGCTAAGCTCTGAATGTGTACTGAGTGTAGTCTGGATGGCCGAATGTTAGTTCACTGGGAAAGTTGGTGGAAGGTGAAGCTAGAAAAGTGGAGTGGACCCTCTTCACCTTGTAAAGACATTTGGTGCTTATTCTCAAGATCGCAGAGAGCCAGTAAAAATGTGCAACTATTCAGAACAACTGGGTTCTAGAGCTCCATTCGTTTCTCATTGGCTGGTTGACTGGGGACAGGTGACCAGATTGTCCTCAAATTTTACCAGCAGTAAAGAAGGAAAATAAAAATTACTTTGTGTAGCTCACAATACGGTTCAGAGGAAGACATGAGATATGCTTGCAAAATGTATATAATGATAAGGTTTTGAGGTTATCATCATAGTCCTCATAATGGCCCAAGTTATCCATGAATTTCAATGCACTGAAGCCAGTATAGCAGAGTAGACCCAAAATGCCCGGGTTTGAATCCTGATCCACTAGTTACTATGTGTTCTGCCTAAGCCTCAACTTTCTCTTTCAAAGAAACAGACATAATAATAACGGTACCTAGTTCACAACCTACTAAACAATACTGAGTGTGGGAATTAAATAAGATAATTCATGGGGCACCTGGGTGGCACAGCAGTTGGGCGTCTGCCTTCAGCTCAGGGCGTGATCTTGGTGTTATGGGATCAAGCCCCACATCAGGCTCCTCTGCTAGGAGCCTGCTTCTTCCTCTCCCACTCCCCCTGCTTGTGTTCCCTCTCTCGCTGGCTGTCTCTCTCTCTCTCTCTGTCAAATAAATAAATAAAAATCTTTAAAAAAAANCCCCCTGCTTGTGTTCCCTCTCTCGCTGGCTGTCTCTCTCTCTCTCTGTCAAATAAATAAATAAAAATCTTTAAAAAAAAAAAAATAAATAAATAAATAAGATAATTCATGTAAAACACTTAAGACAAGGATTGACACGTGGTAAGAGAGAAGGGTTAGCTTTACCATCATCTTCATTAATAGCTCACAGTGGGAATGTTCGGTGGGTGTGAAGGACAGCGTCGCTTTGCCCCACTAAGGAGCGTGTGCAGAGTCACTGCCGGGGACAAATTTGGCCCAGTTCATAGATGCCTTTCTGAGATTGGTGAGCAGTGCATTTAGTAGCTGCTCAAAGCACGTTAGCTCCTTCATCCAGTAAGCATTCAATAAACGTGTCGAGGACCTGATTTATGCCACGCAATGTGGAATATAACTGAGCAAGACAATCTAGAGTTTGGATCTTACAGGCCAAACTACACACTGTGATAAGTTCAGGGTGCTGAAGGAATTCACTGCAGAGCCACTAATCCAGTCCAGGAAGACTGGAAAGGGCTTCTTGAAGGAAATAACGTCTAAGGCAAGACTTGGAGCAGGAAAAGGAATTGGCCACAAAAAGCAGCATGGGGCAGGGAGAGTATTTCATCAGAGGGAACAAAACGTGGGAAGTTCCAGAGGTTAAGAGGGATTGTGGCGATCCACTGATCAAAAGAAAATTAAGGGGCGCCTGAGTGGCGCAGTCGTTAAGCGTCTGCCTTTGGCTCAGGACGTGATCCCAGAGTCCTGGGATCGAGCCCCACATCAGGCTCCTCTGCTAGGAGCCTGCTTCTTCCTCTCCCACTCCCCCTGCTTGTGTTCCCTCTCTCTCTGGCTGTCTCTCTCTGTCAAATAAATAAATAAAATCTTTAAAAATAAATAAATAAAAGAAAATTAACATGGCTGGAGAGTATCATGGGGAAATGTGGCAGAGATAAGAGGGTGTCTCATGGCAGAGGACACTGAATGTAGGTTATGCATTTGGATATCATCCAAAGGCACCAGAAAACAGAGGGTTTCAAGCAAGGGACTGTGATATAAGCATCTTTGCATGTGAAAAAGAAATTGAAACAAGTGAGTGAGAATGCAGAGAGAGAGAGATGACCTCTCCTTTCAAACCTTTACCATCAGTCATTAAAGGCCAGCAGCAGGTAGGTTTGAGATATCCAAGGAAACGGGGAAATGGGGACTGGTGAGGGATTGACGAGTAAGCCACCTTCCTAAGAGTGGAGGAGGTCCTCGTTCTTATCTCTCAGTTTCAGTTTGCTCCGCGATCAAGAACCATAGTGTTCTGATTTATAACTACTGCATGAAAAGGGGATAAAAAAATGATATAAACTTACATGCTTCCCAGCCTTCCCACCTCCCCCACCCTCACCAGCCTTTGAAGAAAAATAGATCCTTGCTTTTGTGTTCAGTTTTTATAATCTTCTTTGCTGCAATAAATGCAGGAAAAAAGCTCCCACATAAAAATGGAAGGACATCGAGAGACCAAGCTGATTTACCTAATAAATCATTGATTACGAAAGAAGGAGGCAAGAGACATAACTATGTTTGTAAAAATTTGGGAAAGCTTGACGTGGTTGCAGAGAGATATTTCAGGGTGCAGTGAGGGTTAGGAGACATTAGGAATGAGATACAGGGGGAAAAACATGTTCACAAGTTTTCCTTTCTTATACGTGATGTGATCACATAGAAGTGCGGTAAGATGTCAATCGTTTTGCAGTGATCTTGAATGCACGGCAGGCATTTCTTGGAGGACAAGGCTATGCGAATGTGGCACCACGTGACTCCTCAGCTAAGGAACGCTTACCTATAGAATGAGGAGACTTCCCCAAAACTTAGAGAGCCATTGCCATAAAAGGTCTGTTTAGAATCCTCACTAAGGGGGAAAGATCAAAAGGAAAAACTAGCCGATTATTTTCCCCACATCCAAATGCATAGGATATAAAGAATTTCAGCAGACACTGTGTTTTCCCTTACAGTTTATGCTCACTTAATAGTGTTTAATAAGAGAAGTCTTGGGAAAGATGAATGAAAAAGAAGCTACCAGGGGGGAAAAAAATGCCACCTAGAATACTCTGAGCCACTGCATAGGGGAGGGAAGAGGGTTGATGGTTTAATCATTATGGGCTTGGAACAGAGCAGAGTAGGGACTTGGTGCTTTTCACTGCTTAAAATATTTCACATGAACGAAATCAACCAAAGAGTGGAAGCTAAATCAAACAATTCAACAGACGAGCATACGATATCTAAGACTACAGAAATGAGAGAAAAATACCGCTTTCATTGACAGAAATTTAACTGTGATGTTTAAGGAATCCCAATGTATTTTCACCTTTTGTTACCAGAAAGCCAGGATCCCAAGCAAACAATTGCTTGATCTGTTTGAGGGCCAGGAGTGTTTGGGAGCCTAAAAAGAGAGCAGCCCAAGGCATTTAAAGGCAGAGGGCAAGAACAGGACTTTTCTTTGCAAAATTATGCCTTTGAATCTGAAGTTTCAATTTACATTGTTTACATAGAAGGATGAGGGCTTGGGGTGTTTTGTTATTTTCATTCTAAAAACAATAATGAGCTTGTCTCTGAACAAACATTTTATCTAGTCTGTTGTACAGGAAATAGAAAATTGGGTGTAATTGAGAACGTTGCATACAGCCTTCACACAGCCACCGAATGGCTGAAAGCCTACATTTTCATTCTAGACCCAGAAAGGGGGAAATTTATGGGAAAAGGGAAATTGCGTGTGTATATTTGGATACTGGATCTTCATTCACCATTCACATTTATGGAAAAGCTGAGATAGTCTATTTTTAAACCTTGACATTCAGCTATAGAGGAAAATCAATTTTGAACATGCATCATTGGAATAGAGTTTCCTCAATTTGTTCCATACGCTAGGAACTAATTACCAGCTCCATGCTGTTTGGCGGCCCCTATCAGAATACCACAGCAAGACACATACGCTAGTCTACAAATATCAAAACAATAGAACGTGTGGTCTTACTTAATCAGCAGAATATGCCAATACGTGAACACACAGGGAACTCTTTCCTCCCCACAGTCCCCAGAGAAGGATGGAAAAATTAGGATCTAATCCCTGCATGATCACAACCCTGGAAGCGAAGTGAGCTGTCAGAATGAAGAATGCTGGAGCTATTAGCAATGACTTAATCCAGCCATCACCAAAAGGAGATACAGATGGTTATTCATCTGTATGTTCGAAAGACACACAATGCCTTCTCTCTGATCCCCTGCTGCCCACAAAAGAGAATCAGAATCAACAACAGGGTCATATAGAGTGGTCATTTCAGTCCACTTTTATTTCTAAATGATTATCTCAACTTTGTAAAGCAAAGATGGCAAATAAATTATCGTGTGTGTGTGTGTGTGTGTGTGTGTGTGTGTGTGTGCATAAACTGAGTAAGATAAGCTGCCCTTCCACAAATTTCCTGGACTATTCATGAGCGCTCAAAAGCAGAAATCCAAATTCCCAGTCCAGTGCTTATCCCATTAGACTGTAGTGTTCCCTATGGCCACGCCTCCAAAAAGGACTAGAGCAATATTACACTATTATAAACCCCGATTATAGAGTTCTAATCTGCACTACTAGAGTTGAGCAGTGAGTTAAATCATTGCTTTGGTGGTCATTCAGCAATACAGAGGATCCCTTTCACACAAACACAGGTGTGACTTTTAAGCCCAATAGCAACCATACACTGATCGTCTGCTTGTCTGTTAGAAGCTGTGAAAATATGCATCATCTCATAATCAATCACTTGGCATTACTTTTTCACTTGGCATTTCATAGACATTCTCAAAATGCCGATATTCATCCTGTCACACCATGTTAGGTGTGGATGAAATAGGACCTGGGAGTATTTTGAGGAACTATTAAGTTCTGGGGACCTCTAGATTCATTAAGGTACCACCCAGGAAAAGTTGGATTATTCTGAAGCCAGAGCGTACTTATAATTACCCATCAAAGCCAAATGTAAATTCTAAGTCGGTAAGCCTAAACAGCTTCTGTAGTTCATAAATCCTTTAATAATTATCTTCCTGGACCTGGACCCATCACACAGTTGGAAAGGGCTTTCCATCGTAGATAAATTATTCTAAGCAGAGAACTGTATGCTCCATAACTTAAGTCTGAATTTTACAGTCTTTGCAAAATTGGGCCAGACTTCCTCATCAAAGATCACTAAAACAGGACTATCACTGCCCTAGCCATCCCTTGGATCATATTTACATGAAGATACTAGGTGAAGCCTCATGTGGTGCTCCTCTCTCATTCTGGGCCTTTTTTTAAAGAAGACATCTTCATTATGGACAGAAGAATGTAAGAAATACCACTTAAAGTTGGGGGCCACGATTGTTCCCGGAATACCACCAGCACAGGACATACAGTAGGGAGACCACCATTGTTTCTTCAAGCAATAGGATTGTGTGAGAATTGTATGCCGGCCAATTGACTCTTTTAAGAATTACTCAAAACCGTGAAATCTTGACTTCAAGTGGAGTCATTCGTTCAGAACTTGAAGTTCTGTTCTTCTTGGAACACTAATTCCAAAGTGAGAAATTTTCTGGGCTTGAAAATCAGGGCAGAGGAACATTTTTGAGAGAAGTCCTGGGATAAGTTGTTTTTATTCATATAATGCTTTTAAGTATAAGAGCTTCCTCTGAATGACTGCTTGGTGGAAATTCATCTCCATTCCTGGAAAAATGATACTAGGTGACAACACAGAATCACACTGGAAAAAAAGTATTTCCCTTAGGGATATAGATAGAAACAGTCCTCGGTGATCATCAGCAAGAAATGTTCCATCTATCTTTCTTAAATAGATCAGAGCTATGACCACAGAACTAAACAAATGGCCAGAAATGTATAAGTAGGGGCGCCTGGGTAGCGCAGTCGTGAAGCGTCTGCCTTTGGCTCAGGGCGTGATCCCGGCGTTCCGGGATCGAGTCCCACATCAGGCTCCTCTGCTAGGAGGCTGCTTCTTCCTCTCCCACTCCCCTGCTGTGTTCTCTCTCTCGCTGGCTGTCTCTCTGTCAACTAAATAAATAAAATCTTTAATAAAAAAAAAAGAAATGTATAAGTATTATCACCGTCTCTACCACAACGAGCTCAGTATTGTAGTTAAACACTGGGATTAAACAATATCGAAAGATAATTCCAAAGAGCCTCTGAAGCTTGTACAAGATGGGAATTATAATGGCTGATTCCAAACCTAAAATAACAAAATGTTCCAGTTGGTGAACCTAGAAATTATTGGCTTATAGAGAAGATTACAGTGCAGGTCTATTACAATGAAACATCTGGGCCCGAGGGAAAAGAAAAGATAAAATGTATTTGTAACGTAGGAAATGTAATGTTTCTGTGACATAGTAAAATCGTTTCAACCTATCCTCAAACAGATGTCACTTTGCTAATAAACATGTCGTAACCAGATTGGCGAAGATGGGATGAGAAATCGCCTGGTCTTGCCTGGTTTTATACATTAAATTGTTCTCCTTCGTAGAGAAGAACAGTGGCTACAAAACCCTGGGAATTCAGTTGGTGTTGGACATTTGCCCCAAGCACATTTTGCAAAGAAAAGCCACTTGTGTATGGAAAAACAATAATCCAGTCAGGAGCAAACCCCTGTGTGTTTTGCAATCAAAGGGATAGTTGAGGAGCTCTAACTTGCTTGCCAAGGTTACAGGGAGTCTTTGAAAAGTTAAAACAGCAGAGATTATAAAGTCCATATGTTGGCTGACCCGTTTGTTCCTGTCCTTCTTGGAAGAGCGATGGGAGTTAAAGGTAGGCAGAAGGGCGGGTAATAGTAAGTGGGTCACGGGTATTGGATTTACAGTTGTTTGTTTTTCGTACTTCCATTAAATGAGAACTGATGGAATCCCTGGGATAATACTGGAACCATCTTTCTGGCACCTCTGAATAGGAGTCATTTGACTAAGAACTGTCCTATGACACACGCGTGGAAATAGCAGTAAGATCCAGGCACCCGAACATGAATATGGTAAAACTTTGAATGTAAAGATTAATTAGACTGGATTGTAATAGAAGCATGGACAGCATCCCGAGCAATATTTTGGGACCCTTCTTCTTCAGAGGGAAGAGCAGAAATCATTCATCCTCACAACAAAAGATCTGAAAGTATCATATATTAGGTGAGACAGAACAATGAGACACCTGTTCTCCAAAGATTGGCCTCGTAAGACACAGATTATCTCTGAAGAGACACAGTTTCAGTTCTTTGTTGCTACATAACAGACCAAGCCCAGACTCAGTGGAGTAAAAAACCATTTATTATTTCTCATGATCCTGTGGGTGGATGGGGCTGAGCTGGGCAGTCCTTCCCTGCCTGCTAGATCTGAGGTCGCTCATGTGGCTTCGTCATCTGGGCCATCAGCTGCAGCTGGAATGTCCGAATGGCCTCTCATGTTGCACAGCCTCTCGCCACATGGTCTCTCATTCAGTCGCCCAGCCCGAGCTTCTTTCCAGCATGGTGATTAGTGTCCGGGAGGAAGACTTGCAGGATGACCCCCGCACAGTGCAAGCACTTAACCAGTCTGAGCGTGCGCTGGGTTTGCCAACTTCCTATAGGTCAAAGGGATTCACATGGCTAAGCCCACATTCGTTGTGCGAAGAGGTTACAGAAAGGCATGAAGACTGCGAGGCAAGGTTCATTGGGACCATATATAAGAGTCTATAATAGACTCATAGGGAATCTGCACCCTATTACGTTGTAACACTATACTCATGTTATATCAGTATCACATTATATCTGTGGTCTGGCATTGACTGAGAAATTCAAAATCAAAGGGTGACTGCATTAGGCTATAGTAACAGGTTGCAAAAATCCTTACAACTACTGGGGATTTTTGGTTTATCAAATATCAACTTAACCTCATTCCCTCCCACTCCCACTAAGGTAATCTCTTTTCATATCCCTGAAGAATGCATTTTGAAGAAAGGATACCAAGCAATGGAGGAGGTAAGATATCCAAATCATTTTATCATGCTTGTATTTTATTACTGTGAGTTAATTACTAGAATACGTACATTTGCTTCAGGGTCCTAACACATTTATGAAAGCCAAAACTCATTCGGGCCCTCTTGGCTGTTTTACAAACCAAGGCAATCCCCATCCTGAGTTAGGTCCCTACCTGAGACCAGGCCGAACGCTATTGCCTTAGTCAATTTTGGCACCAAAATATCATGTGCCAAAGTCAGATACTTAAGACTAATCATTTCCAACCAGCCTCTCATTCCTTCCATCAGTGAGAAACAACATTCCCTCCGGCTCATCTCTACTCCTTGTCTTCTCAATCTCCTCATCCCTCCCCCACAGTGGGCTTCCTCACTACTTGCTCCCCCCACTATTGGTTTACCGCTGACATCACCCTCCACTATCTGTCTCGTAAATATAGCTCCAAGAATCTCTTGGCTGAATTCTGCACCTACTTACCTCTGCAGTGGAGCACATTATGTGCCAAAAGGTTCCGATTTCCCTGCCTTCTCATTTCTGTTTTAAAATAATTACTCTTCTACTCTCATGCAAAAGTTCACCTTTCTATGAGATAAGGACCATTCAGCAAAATCACTCTTAAACACTGCTATGGGCATCTACGACTTGAATTAGCACTGGTTATAATAGACATATGGACATCATCTCCAAAGCCTCTTTCTCTAGCCAAGTCCTCCCGGGGTCCAGGACTTCAGACTTACAGCTATAAGTCTGCTGCTAGAAATCACCACCTGTTTATACCAAAGGCATCTTAACCTCAATGGTTTGAAACCAGACCCACCACCTTCCCTTAAATTGTTCCTTACTTCATTATCATCTGTATTAGTATCACCCATAATGAGGGAAGTTAAAAAACTTGGAAGTCATCCTTGATGCTTTCTTCTTCTATACCCTTCATGTCCTTCAGTCATTGAGTCCTGTCGATTTCCAGTGGAAATATTTTTTTGAATCCCGCCCTTTCCAACCATGACAACTTATTTCAGCCCTCAGCATATCTTACCCACACTACTGATGCCATATCCTAACCAGCTTACCTGCTTCCAATTTTGTTGTCCTTAAGCCCTTCCTCTGCACAGCCACCAGCAAGACATATTGACAAATCCAACAATGTCACTGCCTAACTCAAAAAACATCAATTGGACCCCTATTCATTTCTTTTGCAAAGTGTTGAGTATTTTCTGTATGCCAGGCATTGTTCGAGTGCTGAAGGTACAAGAGTGAACCAAGCAGACCAAGTTTTAGTCTTCTTAGAACTATATTCTGCTGGAAAATAAAACAGCAAAATAATTTTTTTAATAGACGTGTAATATGATGTCAGGAAATGATAAGTGATCTAAAAAAGGGAGGGGTTAAGGAATAGAAGTTTTCAAGAAGTACCATTGTAGATAGGTTGTTCAGGGATGGCCTTTGAGGGAGAGCAGAACAAGAAAGGGAGCCAAGGGAACATTCAGGGGAAGATATGCCCACCAAATTCAGGATAAAGTGTAAGCTTGTAACACCATAGATAAGACAGTCTGCACTGGCTTCTGCAGACTTTTCCCTCTATTCACTCTATTTACGATCTCTCACTTTCCACCAGCAACTATCTTCAGGTCTCCATAGTCACCATCTATTTCTTACTTTTATTACTTTTCTCACATTATACGCTCTGCGTGAGATGTCCTCCCCACTGGTCCCTCCACCTCAAACTCTACCAGCTCTAGACAGTTTTCCGATTGTCTCATACACACACACACACACACACACACACACACACACACACACATCCCCCAAACACCTGGAATTTACTTCTGGCATTGCCCTCATCGTACTGTTTTATGTGGTAATAACATTAGACAATAATTTAAAGCATGCAAGTTTAAAAGTATTGTAATTGAAAATATTAGTAGTTTTATTTCATGCATCCAATTTGAAATAACGCACATCACCATATATTTTTAGGTCACTAAGAGTTGTTTCATGTTAGAGGCACAGCACTGTGTATTTCTGCCATTGACAAATGGTAGTGCCACTTTGCCTAGTAAAGGGAATGGAGGGCCATCTTTGGCCAATTGTATGAGGAATTTTGTCTTGAATTTTGTTTTTTGTTTTTTGGATTGTTTTGTTTTGTTTTGTTTTGTTTTTGGTGCCCTATCAGATATGTATAGTGTATTTTTACTTCCTCCAAGTCCAAGCACAATTTACCAATTAGGGGTCATTTTTGCCAGTATTGCCTGGAAACACTGGAAAAATGCTATTTTATGAGGATGTTAGAGGAACAGGCTAGGAAGTCAACTGAAAGGTCCAAGAGATATAACTGACCTACAACTAACTACAGGTTTTTATAATATAAAATTTGGTAAATTTTGATAAATGTATACATTCATCAAACCATCACCACAATCAAGATAATGAACGTATTTATCACCCCCAAATGTTTCCGCATGCTCCTTCCCTACCTTCCACCACCTCATCTCTAGGAAACCACTCACCTGCTTTCTGTTAAGATAGATTCGTTTGTATTTTCTAAAATTATATACAAATGAAATAATATACTATATACTTTTTTGGAGGAGGGAGAAAAGGTGGTTTCTTTCACTGAACATAATTAGTTTCAGATTCCTCCGTGTTTTTGTGTGAACATAATTTGTTCCTTTTTATTGCTGAACACCATTTCGCTGTAAGGTTAAGCCACTATTTGTGGATCCATTCACCCATTTGTTAACCATTTGAGTTGTCTTAGTTGTGGGCTACTAATTTTGTTGCTGTTGTTACTGGGTTTTGTTTTTGTTTTTGTTTTTTTGTTACTGTTTTTAAAATGTACTCATTTGAGGGGCGCCTGGGTGGCTCAGTTGTTAAGCGTCTGCCTTCTGCTCAGGGCGTGATCCCAGTGTTCTGGGATTGAGCCCCGCATCAGCCTCCTCCGCTGGGAGCCTGCTTCTTCCTCTCCCACTCCCCCTGCTGTGTTTCCTTTCTTTCTGTCAAATAAATAAATAAAATCTTAAAAAATAAAATAAAATAAAACGTACTCATTTGAAGCAAAATCCCAATAAGATCAATACAGAACTCTGTAATTACTATTGCATTTCTTAGCTGGAATACATCTGTAAAGAGAAACTTTCCCTCATCCGCATTTGGTTACACTAAAGTATACTTTGCACTGTAGGGAAAGCACTTATGCTTGACTGCGCTGAGCTTGAGATGAGAATATCTTCTCTCCCACACGATCCAATGGATGATTTGGATTATGGCTCTTCCTTGACCATTAGGACTCTAGAGCTGAGCTTTAACACAGCTGAGCACCAGAGGCAAGAGGAGAAGTTTCCAGGACATCTCTGACTGGCTGTGTACTGGGGTTCCTTGAATGTCCATGTCTTGAATTATGAAAGTTCATCTGGAAGACATCCCTCACAATTTTAGCTTATACACCTGTTTCCCCCACTAGCCTGTGAGATCTTTGAGGACAGAGAATGAGTCTCACAAAGCTGTGTATCTACAACTTCTAGCCTCATGCCAGACACAGAGTAAGCTCCCAATAAGTGTTCCTTGAAGGAACAGAAATACTGAATTAAATTCTATTGCAAGACTGTCAGATCTGGCGTTAAAAGAGCTGCAGCCCTGATTTCTCAATAACATTTAACAACTAGGAAGAAGAGACTGAACTCATCTGGAAAAGGAGAAAAATTTTGTGTCCATTCTGCCTCTGGCCCTATTCTTCATTTTACTTCCACGTCCATCTGTTGGTGGGTTGCTGTTTTGTTTTTAAGCTTGTTAAGAATTTTTTTTTAAGTTAGCTATACTTTCCACTTAGGGATGGACAGTTGGAGATCTATTGTGATATTGCTACTTGATGGCAGGATAGATAGATACATAGATAGATAGATAGATAGATAGATAGATAGATAGATAGATGATAGATAGATAGATAGATAGATAGATGATAGAATCATAGACAAATTGCTGGAACACATGTCTTCTTCCTTCTTGTCTTCTTGATAAACAGCCTACCTTCACACAGTGACTCATGGTTGACAGGGTGTCCCAAAGGATTATTGTACAAGGTCACTTAATGCAGAAAATTCATTGTGTCTAGAATAATTTTCTAACCACTATTTTCAGAATAATTTAAATAACAACAACGACAAAGCCAACAGGGACATGGGAGGGAAGCAAAGCAGGATATGACTTAGGATATCAGTTCCACCCACTGTATGTGCCTTTGAGTATAACTTAACCTCTCTATCCTTCAGTTTCTTTACCTATCAAATAATAATAATAGGACTTATGTTCAGAATTTTTGTGGGGATGATACGTGAAGCATGTAAAATACATAGGGTAGTGTTCAGTAAATGACAGCAACTATCACGATAAAGCATGAAGAGCATGATTCTATATAGGACAGGGTTTCGAAAGTCAAATCCTGTCCTAGAGAAAGTCTAAGTTTTAGAGTCTGACAAATTGGGATTCTAATTTGGATTATTTTTTATCTCTTTGCCACCTTCAGTAACTTAACCTCATTGAGCGTGGGGTTCTTCCTCTGTGAGATGGTAATAATATCCCTTATAGATGAGCTGAGAGAAGCAAATGAAATAATGTTTGCACAGTACTTGGCATACAGCAAGGAAGTCATAAATTTTAGTTCTCCCTTCTTCCCATTTTTGGCAATGATATTTATTTTATACTTTTCACTTATATTCTATATATACAGAAAACCTCTTAACTTTATAAACATGTGTAATTGTTATTTGCTAGAAGTAAAACTTGTGCAATGAGTCCATTCGGGATTATCATCAGAGAAGTGAGTCACAGATACCCATGTATTCAATTCTTACATCCATCCAGGGAGTGCTGCTCTTGTTCCGGGGGCCAAACCATAGTTTCTTTAAGTAATGATCTCATTCAGAGCTTCCCTCTCACTTCTCTCCTACCTCCCTCCTGCAGAGCTCATCTATTTCTATTATCCTGGATGCCTTGGCATCTGTGGAGCCAGCCCTACGTCAGTCATCTTCAGACCTGGAATTTTCCATTCCCCCAAAATATTTATTTTGTTAAAGCCAACCAAAGGATTCACAAGTTCACCCAAACAGCAGGTGTGTGTTTTTGCCAAGAATGCTCCTTTCATTTTAAGGACATTGTTTCAGGCACCAGGAATATAAATGATGGAAAAGCTGAGTGCAGGTCCGTGTGGTTCCATTGGGTCTATGTTGCCACTGGACGCGGAGCAAAGAGCAAGGAACTGGGTGATTTATTAACCCTTCCCACTCTTACATGGCTGCAAAGAAGACTTCAGCTCAAGAAGACTGGAAGTTTAGAGCTGTACTCCTTACTCTGTGACTGCTGCGGGACTATTGCATGAAAAATTTAGGATTCAAGCTGCAATTCCACAGTTAAAAAAACAAAGAGGGAAGGGGCACCTGGGTGGCTCAGTTGGTTGAGCTTCTGACTCTTGATTCCAGCTCAGATCATGATCTCAGGGTTATGAGATCAAGCCTGCCCCCACGTAGAACTCCCAGCTCAGCTGGGAGTCTGCTTGTCCCTCTCCATCTTCCTCTCCCTCTCCCTTTCCCTTCACTCACAGTCACTCTCTCTCTCTCTCTCTAAAGTGAATAAAATAAATCTTTAAAAAAATTAATAAAGAGGGAAAAATCAAGAAGTGATTTTTCAAACAGAGTTGAAATAACGGACACAAAAATTGTAAAGTTCTATGGAGAAACAGAACCAGAAACCCAAGATGACATAGACTAAATTGTGAATAGAGCCTAATGTTTGCTTAGACTTCTGAATTGAGATGCAAGATTAAGGTGATATAATTTTTTAAATGCACAGAAATCGTGGGGAAAAAATATTCTCTGAAGTTTTCTTTATACAACTCTGTTCATGGAATAATCTTTGAATATTTGGTGACCATCTCTTGCTCCCAATTACTCCCTGTGTCCTGGCCTCCTAATTAGAAAGCAGCGAGACCTAAAGAACATCACCTCATTTCTTCTTTCATCCTCTACAATACCTACCATAATGACCCAGTAGCCTGTTGTGGAGAGAGTGAATAAATGAATGAGCGATTGAAAAGATAATGTTATATTAATATCCTGAAACACAACATGTGTTTGTGTTATAATAATGAAGTGATAACTTCTACCATTTAGATGATAGTTTGAAATGTTAGCACAATTCCCCAATAAAATGAGAGCTGAATTACCAATCAGGATGGTGTAAACGTTACAAGAAAACTGTAGAACCAGGCAGCCAATTTTTATCTCCTTTACCTTGTTCCAAAGAGGATGGTAGGCAACTTCCATACTCTCAATCTTATAAAATTACCAGCTAATACCACGTTGCGTTTGTAAGAATTTCACAGTTTAAGAAGTCCTTTCCTATCTCTTATCTCATTGATATGTTTGAGCAACTCTAGGAGGAAGGTATTATCATGTTTATTTTACTGATTTAAAAAAAAAATAGAGTCAGAGAAGCAACTGCCCTTCACAAGTGGATGGTATAGGTGAGTTTTGGAGCCAAGACTACAGCCGGTTTCCTTACCCCAGATTCTCAGTTTCCTATAATGTTCAGAAGAGACTAACTCCAGACTTTGGGAGAGGTCAAATAGATAGTATGGTCCAGGCAGAGAGAGATGTCTCTTTGTGACACATGACAAACAGCAGCCTGCGCTGGAAGTGACTAAGAAAACACAGTAAGAGCTTGAGAATTTAGACAAATACCCAAGATTTTCAAGAATCCCCAAATTCAAGAATAGCCTATAATTTACCTAGTAAAAAATTCCCAGGGCAATGAGCAAAGAACAGTCAAGTCCACTGAGAAGCTGACGCTGGGCAGTGAGCTGAGCTCCCTCACCAGCCATGTGGCTAACAGCAGAGAGACCAGCATTCCTGCTTCACCAAAACCCCGTGCCACGGGTCTTCTAGAGCTCATAACTTCAGACTGTGAGGTCAAAATGTCTCTCTGTTTTATGAACTAACTGAATGAGCTTTTTAGAAAGCACCGACAACTTCATGGATCTGTACCTATTTATACTTTGGGGAAACTTCAACCGAAAGTGAAGGTGGATTTGCCTGCATGTGTATAATATCTTAGATGGTAATGCAAACTGTTGCTAAAAATAGTCCTTACCAGCTACGCCAGATCTCTCATCTGGCAGAGCACAGGATAACATGTTAGTCAGTACCATCTAAGATCAACCATGATGTTCTGAAAGTTGCCAACTTGGATCTATTCAAGCTGAGAGTTGTATCTCCGACCACATAGCTAAGTGAAGTCAGCTGTCAGAACCGATACAGAAGTCATCTCTCTGAAAATAGGGAAAGACCAATGCTGAGTTCTGGGAAGAATAGGAAAAGACGAAAAACATCTAGTTGATGGAATGAGAACTCAGTAGGAAGGTGGGTGGGCTGGGGCGAGGGTCTGAGATCAGGTCAGCACAGCAGCCCGTGTTCAAAACTGATACTGGGGCAGAGAAGAGGGAGAAAGGAGCAGACACCAGAGCAAGCATCAGGTCAGCTGGAAGAGAAACCCACGGACAGGTGTCCTACACCAGTTGTAAAGGCTCAGCTCTCTACAAGCATAGAGTCCAACACTGAGGAGGGACTCTTCTTGAGGACAGGAATGAACCTTATTCTATGAATAAGAGGGCTGTAGAAATACCAATTGTTCCTGATGAATTCCAAAAGCTGAAGAATCGACTGCCTGAAGATGCTACCAATGTGACTGAGAAATACTTTATTTCAGAGACAAAAGAATATCTTTATTGTTTAGAATTTCTCCCTTCTATGGAGACTGCCCCTAAAGTGGGGTCTTCCTAGTGAGATGATGGTGGAAGGTAAGGATGGGAGAAGCTAAGAGAAGATTCCATGGCTTTACATGGTGAAGCGGTCATGGACATTCCGGGAGGCAAGGCAAGGTGGATTGGGTGAGGCTCTCTAGGCTGTAGGCTGGGGACAACTATGAGTGAAACGAAGCAGCTGATGACTGAGGAGGTGCTGGAGGCGGCAAGTGATTTGACTGAGATTTTTACTAAGTTTTGCTGTATAGTGTTAACATCTCGTCTCTCACCTTTAACATTTTCAGTAAAATCTACATTATTCTCTAATGCTCCATAGAAGTGGATTGACTTTAGGAGATTTGACAAAGTGATAAGTCCTGCTGGAAAGAGAGAGAAAGGGGCAATGATATGAGCCAATCCTGGGGGCAGAGACGCATTTGGAATATACAATAAAGCTCTTTTACTCTTTTTTAAAATATTTTTAAAATTTTTTATGTATGAGAGAGGGAGAGAACAAGCAGGGGGAGTGGCAGAGGAACAGGGAGAAACAGGCTCCCCATTGAGCAGGGAGCCCAATGTGGGGCTCGACCCCAGGACCCTGAGATCATGACCTGAACCACCCAGGTGCCCCAAGCTCTTTTAATCGTTAGTCACAATTTTAGGGGATGCTGTTCACAGGGAGTTCCAAATATTGTATAGTCTGACCGTAAATGATCTGGGAAAGACTGAAATCACTACCGCACAGGTAGCCTCAAAATTGCAGAGGACCAACATAAAAAGGATGATCTCACCTTCAAATCTCACTATTTCGATATTAAATGATATAGTCCAAATTTAAAACAAGAATTGGAACACTTAGTTTTAATAATACTCCAAAGATTGTCAACATACCTATCTCTGTTTTTAAGCAGCAATTTGATCTTAAGCCAACCATGTGTCAACTCAGATCCCAAGTATATCCAGACGAAAGGGGAAAGGTGAGGGGTAGGGAGCGCACAGTCCCCTCTTTCAGCTCTCATGGCCGAGATGGCATGAGTCCAAGCCCATCTCACTTGGACTCCGTGACATCAGTCTCTCAGGTTTTTAAGTCAGATTCAAGGCACTGGTCTCACCCATCAGAAACATGAGCAACAGTAAAAAGTCAGATTGTAGGTTCTTGTGGGTGTTTGACTAGTTTATTGAACAGGCTCATCTCAGCAGGAGTGTCATTTCATCCTTGTTTTTCCTTCATCTCCAATTACCATGTTCAACTCTGCTTTATTGAAGTTCTCTTTCCAGTCCCCAAACAACGTCTTCAGAAGTTTTCACAATTTTCCTATGATTTAATTTTCAGGATCCAGCTGAATTTCAAACTCAAAGCTTCTCTTCCATCATAGCATGTGGTGGAGAAGGCCTGTTCTGCTTTTTTATTTCTCCCCCACTGGTTCTTAGCGTGGAGGTAAGTGCTTTCTGCGTTTGGCATCCCTCTTCTCTCTTCCTACAGTTTTGCTCCATTGGTGTTGAGAGTTAGAAAGATCAATGGGTAAGAAACACCTGCCTCTAATTTAGTAGCAATGTCCTCTCTGTTGCAATCTTTCCTCTGTTGGGTTCTGCCACATATATGACTGTCACTGATCAGCATTGATGCCCTCTGAGTGACCACGCATTCAATATTGACTGTTCTGTGGAACACACATGGAAGTTCTTTGGAGCATCTAAAAGACCGTCCATATTGCACAGTTCTCTGAAGCGGGATTTTTGGTCCTGGCTGAACATCGCACAGCCTCTTGATGTTAGACTCCTTCACCCTGTGGTCCACCCTCTTGAATGGGGAGCTGGTAAGTGACTTTGGAACAACAACTTTCTCAGAGTCCACTTGGTCCCAAAAGATCCCACATCTTTTCTTCCCCTTGCACCTTTGACATTCCAATCAGTATGAGTATAGACCACTCAGAGTCCTTTCCTCTTCTTGCCCTGTCATCACTCTTGCATAACTGCCTCTTACGTGCTTAGTTAGACACAACCAGTACTTCAGTAAGTGTCACTTAAGCAGGTGACCGATCAGGGACAGCCTCCCCTTCTTTAGTTACCCTCTCTCTCTACCAGTGAGTCCTTAGAGCCATCATTCACTTGGCTTTGAAAAGGGGAGGGAAGCCACTGCACTTCCAAATACACCATGACTCTTGCAGTAAGTGCTGATTCTCACAAACTTCCATGTATTCCTCTATATTTCTCAGACTCTCTGTACTTACGCGAACCATGTGGCTCATTGTGGCCCATAGAATATGAGTGAAACTGACATGTGTCCCCAGGACAGCCTTGGAAACACAAGATGGTAGAGGCACAAGATGGAAGTAACACCATCTAGAAGTCCTAAAAGAGGTTTCTGGCCCCGGTTTTTGGTTTTCATTGTTGGAATGTGAAATGCTTAATGTCTGTTTGTCCCCAGCTGTGAACCCTATTCGCAGGCAAGAGGAAAAGTCATCCAGCTACAAATGATATTACCTTTGCCTCCTCATAGGGTGATCTGAACAGAAGGCCAATGACAGCAAGTCCAAGCAACCACAAAGAAAAAGCCCTATAAGGTTTGTATACGTACATTTCCTACCATGATAGCTCTCTTCAAACTCTCTGCTCTCTCTCTCTTTAGAGGTTTGGGTCATTGTAACAGCTCCAGCCTAGACTGTATCTCACAATCAGATACAAAGTTTAATGTTTAAGGTCTTACTAACTGAAATACACAAAGCAAGAAACGTTTGACAATGACTGCTGTGTATAAGGGTTCCTTGAGTGGTAAATTCCCTTCTTGTTTCATCAGTTCAACTCCACATCTGCCTGATCGAAATAAATGAATTATTTTTTCATAGAACTTAACAAAGAAGTACATGACCTTAAAATTCATTTTTATCAAAGACCTGGGGCCAGTGAGATCCCATGGTGTTTTCAGTTATGTTCCACCGCATTTACTGTTTCCTCTTTGCTTTGCTTCTTATGATTTCAGAAAGTAACACTGTACGAGCCGACAGTCTGGGTGCTTTGAGGAAGGGACGTTTGCCGGAGCTCCTTGGAGTGTTTTTCTTTAACTGAGGTTTTCTAGCACAAAACCATATAAAGTACAAATGCCAACTTATAACAATTTCACCCACAAACTATATTTAAGCACGGCATAGTTACCAAATAAAATAAGACTACAGAAACAGTTTTACTGCTTAGGGACAAAAAAAAAGTATGTTTTTAGAACAGTTAACCCACAATAGCACAGCTGACAACTTCAAATAAAGGCCACAATCCTGTGAGCTTGTAACTCAATTGTACATGGGCTCGGTGTAGTGTTTCATGTCATGGATAGAGTTTCCTTACTGCTTTTAATGGTGGATGTTAGAAGCCTTCTTCCTGCAATTAGTATAATGGAGGATATAAGAGTGGAAATAGAAGACTTTCCCCCTGTTCACCTAGGCAATGAAAAAGTTTCAAATCATAAATAGTCCCAAGGTTAAAAAGAGGTCACATAGATTATCCCCCTGACTCCGTAACTCTGCTCATGTTTTGAGAGAATTTCCTGCTTAAAAATTATGCCGGTGAAGTTGCATCTTAAAAAGATAGACCCCGTCCCTTGTCTACCAACAAAGTACTTGGCCCCGGAGGAAATTCTTAGCTGTGCAGGCTGTATTTGGCATGGCCTGTGCAGGCTTCCCGTCCCTGTGCGAGGCAGTGCACTTTCTGAAGACAGCGGCAAGATGCTCAGGCCCCTTGCTAGCCTTCCTTTCAGTGGTGCCCACTTTGCCTCCAGGTTATCAGTGCAGTTGTGAGTTCTCACTGCTCTATCTAACCCTAAACTCTGAGCTCCCTGCACAAGAACTATGCTCCAAACCTTTTTCTTTTTTTTAAAGATTTATTTAAGAGAGAGCTCATGAGAGCGGAGGGAGGGGCAGAGGGAGAGAGAGCATCTCAAGCAGACTCCGCGCTGAGTGCAGAGCCCAACGTGGGACTCGATCTCACAACCCTGAGA
Organism: Ailuropoda melanoleuca; assembly: GCF_002007445.2. Lineage (NCBI taxonomy): Eukaryota > Metazoa > Chordata > Mammalia > Carnivora > Ursidae > Ailuropoda > Ailuropoda melanoleuca. The sequence continues at coordinate 117,076,576 of NC_048225.1, forward strand.
TCATGACCTGAGCAGAAACCAAGAGTCTGATGCTCGACTGAGCCACCCAGGTGCCCCTCCTTATGGGCTTTCTTGATAAGTAACTTGTGTGATACATTATTTAATCTTAAAGTTCTGATGATTTCGTAGATGTTTCATGCATTAGCTACCACCAGTGAACTTAATTTCAAGAAAATTGATAAGATCCTAGTACCCTGATTAAAAAAAGATTTCCATGTGTTGTCAAGGCTTGGCATTCCCATTCCACATTTTTATTTCCTTGTGGATAGATTTGTTATCTGGTAATAATTAAATGTTCTCAGGAAGGTTAACATATCAAGTTATTTTCACTTATAAAAGCATGAATAAAGAACCTTGAAGAAAGTAGGTTTGGTAGAAACATGGTTTGGAAATGGGACTACTGAAAAGACATGTGCAATGAAAAGTGGAGAAGAGGCAAAGAATTGAAAGTTTAAGGGCACAAAGGAACTTCACCCATTTAATGAGTAGTATTTCTGCCCCAGCAATTCTAGAAAGCCTCAGTTTTCATCAAAAATTAAGTTCATTTTTTAACAGCTCTTTGGAAACACACTTGGGAAGAAGAGGGCTTTCTAGAGCATATCGTAAAAAATAAATATAGCCTGCTATTCAATGCCTACCATGTCCTAGAGACTCTACGTATGGATTCTCACTTAACTCCCAAACAACACAATGTCAAGAGCTCCTATTATACAGACAAAGAATGAAAGGCCCAGGGAGGTTAAACAACAATTGGAAAAACAGAAATTGCAATCACATCCCATACTGGACCACCTCGTCCAATGCCACCAGCATCACCCTCACCCCCAACAAGCAGGTCCTCCCAAGTGTAACACTACCCACGTGACTGAAAATCTGATTCTGTGCGGTTCTGATCCAATCAAGCGCTTTGCCTTACTGCTGCCGGTCCTGACTCAGCAGCGCCACGAGACTACATACCGCACTGCCCTGGGACAGATCGTTTTCAGAAGAGACCCAAAGAGAAAGTGGTGTTCATATAATAGATATTTTCCAAAACTCAGAAAGCCAGATCGAAGGGATGGCCAAAGGCTTGCACTAGATGTGAACTGTGGGGCATAGCACAGTCATGCTTCATGACCTAAGCAATTCACAGCCTCTGCTCCCCGTTGGTGCAGCCCGGTCCCAGCAGCCTCAATCAAGCCGGTGGTGAGTATCCAGTCATCAGAGCTGGAAATGGACTCAGCACCTAGTAGGAGCCAGATTATGACTTCATGCGAGGAATTTTTTTTTTGGGGGGGGGTTGTTTGTTTCTGTAGCTGCAATGATGAAATAAGGAGGAAAAAATTAATGTCAACTTTCAGCTCAAAAACCATCTCTGAGCACCTTGTATTGCAATGGCCTCTTTGCAAAGCCGCACTGAAGGCACAAATAGATTTCAACATGTGCCCTCAAGGAACTTATCTGTTCCTTGGCACAAATAGGTAAGGGATAATGGGCCATACTGGCCTTCCAGAATGAGACTGTGCAGTATTCCACCTCTTGAGTGGAAGAGAAAACGCTTCTCCAGATTGAAATAAGGTCTTGGTCTTCTCCTGAAGTATCATACACTTTCCTTTATTTGACACAAGTGACTCCTCCTCCACTCACACCTGCGAGGTAGGGAGCCCCTACCCAGAGCAGAGAGGTTTCTGTCACTCACTGGCAGAGACAGTCACTGCTACATGTCTCCTCACACGCTGCCCCTCAACGTCTTCACACCCTTCGTTTGAACGTAATGTAAGCACATGTGTCATTTGAAGATGAATGTAACATCTAATTGAATATCTTTCAATACCCCTGCCTTATCAGGGCGCCTCTCAGTCATTACATCCATCCACGTACTCCACTCAGAGCACAGTCCTGCCCGTCACCGAGACGGATTCATGTGATACAAATTGACATTTTCCTCTTCATCCTAGTGGGCAACCTGGTTCTCATTAGGGACCCCAAAATTAAAACATCCCAAAAAAGTGTATTTAAATTTTATTCTGAGAACAAAGGAGCAAATGCAAGTATACTCTGTCAGTTGACCACACAAAATTTTGTCGGGTTTACTTAATGAATACATTGCTGTTAACTCATAAATAAGCCATTAGCAAAACAAAAACTGCCAAACAAAACATGATCTCCTCATCTGCTCCTCTCTCTTCAGACCACGGAGTAAAATGTGGATGCGTCCGGTCTGTTGGTCCATCCACCACAGAGACAGAAGCAAAACACTGAGGACCTATAACCAGGTTATTCAGAATCTAGAAGAAAAAGAAAAAGCACTTTTGCCTCCATTACTTTAAAATCTTGCACTAAAATCTCACTTTGGAGTTGACATTTTTGGTTTACTGTTTCACCTCTCACTTGTTATTTTATGAACACACATAACCTTAGTGCTTAGAGGCCATTTAGTCCAATTCCCTCATTTTAGAGAAATGAAGAACAGGGGCCCAAAGGATGTTATGGGAGGCCCTGGGGGTAGGGCTATGCTGAGAACCAGGTGTCCTTACTTCAGCTCCTTCCAAGACCTGAGTATCTTCTCTGCACTAACAAAAAAAAGGGGGGTAGGGGAGGTGAGAAGAACGCCCTGTTACACAGCAGAGGAGGCAGTGCTTCTGTTAGGACTGCCATGGAAGGTGCTGAGAAAGTATTATTTCCCCAGAGCGTGATGCCATCAGGGAGGGTCAGGGGTCTTCCAAAAAGAATTCTATGGTGCAGTCACATTTGACCACATCACAGAAGACCAAGATGGGCGTGGTGTGGGGAGGTGGGGATGTGGCTGGAGAAGAGGAGGAGACCCTAGGCCAGGCCAGCTGCAAAATGACTGACATCCAGAATGGGGCTATGTGACATCAAGATTCCTCTCTGGAGTCCCTTGAATGTTTTTCTTTCTCTAAAGCTCTTCAGCTGCATCCATTTGGTTCTCCAGCGCCCTTTGTTTTCGGGCTGATGATCTTTTTCTTGTACCTTCCCTACATTTACGAAAGAAAAGGAAAGAAAAGGGTGGGAGCGGGTAACTGCCCCCTGACCCCAAGCCTGCTCACCGTGCAGCCAGTCTTAGAGCTCCCCCTGCTGGTCGCAGTGTGGAGCTTTATCTTCACAACCCTCCCAGATCTTACACCCCAACTTCTTTAAGAGCTTCTACTCTATGCTGAGCTCAGCTGACAAACAGGTTACAGCAGCATTTCTGCAGACACTGTGCGTCTGTACGCTCAATAGGAAAAGCTTGGAAAAGGGCAAAATTGAGTTTATAAAAATCGTTCCCTGCAGGAGTGCCTCCTAATTCAAGCAGAATGTTGCTCACCAGTGGGCTTAAATAAACCCTTAATCTTAAACATCCACTTTATCATGAAAATGGCACTGTTTATTCCACTGGTAATATCTTGTGTCGAAATCTGAACAGTATTTCTTCTCTAATGGGAGTGAGACAGAAAGCCCTGCCAATCAAACAGGAAAGAGAAACCTGCATCAGACAGCAGGCCTCTGTTTTCGGGGATAAAAACCCATATTCATTCGCGCAGGACCACAGCAACTCTAAAAAACAATATCAAAAGGAAAAGAAGTTAGAGTTGCAAAGGAATGTTCTCTGGGTGCTTCTATTTTTCATCTCTTTTCTTTCCCCCTTTCTCCCAGTAAGGAAAAAAAATTAAAGCTGGTATGATTTCTTGTTTGCTTAAAGGCTAATGTATATTTACAGAAGCATCCAAGGCATGGATCGCTTTGAATTTAGTAGTCCCTCGATATACAATAGGGCTACTGTGTTTCAAAGGATTTGGCCACCCATCATGACCCGCACTATTCAGTCTGTCATCCATTAATCTAAACATAGGCTCTCTCAGATATATCCAGACGCCCAAAAATCTTTTACATTTTTTTTATACTACCTTCTTGTTAATGTATCTAAGAGGGGAATTGCTGCTGAGAGATATTCCAGTGTGTGCCCCTCCGAGGGTTTTTAAGCAAGTTCCCATCCACTTGTCATAAGCACAGAAGAACAGGTTTTCTTCTCCCTTGCCAAGTATCCATTTTCATATCAGGTAGACACCAATTATTGCTAAAAGCTGATACAGTAATGATGGAACACCCCACAGTGGGGAGGGTCTTTCCATCACAGGGACATCTGATAAGGATTTGGTGCGACTATGTCACTCTTTTTTTAGGGCAGTTTGTAATTAGCAGAAATAAAGCTCCTGCTTAATATTACAATAAATAAATATTATCAATAGAATTTTAGAAGAATGACAATGTTATTAAAAAGAAAGAAAAAGAAAGCTCCCAAATGTCTATGCCAAGTAGTCAGTTTCCAACTACGTTATCAATTCCTTTCCCCTGCCTTACTAACAACTACGCATTATCAGCCAGCTTTCCAAAAAAATTGCCCTCTTTCTCCCGTTGGATCAGGTGATTCATGGAATCCACCCAAGGGGTTACAGTAAAAATTTCATTCTACCATAAAGCAATGTGGCACCTGATTTCACATGGAAACTACTTCCTGCTCGATTTCACTTGTGAAATCCTCTGGATCTAACACAGTGCAAGAAGAAAACCACTTATTCTTCCTGAAATTCACTTATTTGTCTGTAATGTAGGATCATTGCCTCCTCTACTATATTCATAATTTTATCTAGGTTGCCAAAAAAAGAAAAACAGGAGCATTTGTGTTCCCTAAGATTTCTTCTCATTTTATGGAGTAAAAGAAGTTTCGAGGTAAGACCCAATTACTCTCCAAACATCCAAGTATCCAGATCTAAAGTATCTAAAATATCCAAAATATCTAAAAACCTCAGATGGTTGAAAGCCTACCTTGTTTGGAAGATATACACAAGAGTAGGAGAGAGAGAGACCTTGTATCCTTATTTTAACTCTTTGCTAAGCCTACACATCCCCTACTACCAGAACCTAAGCTGCCTTCCTCCTGAAACTGCTTAGTACTGGTTATCAGAGCAGAATTAGACATTATGAGTAGCCCAGTGATGATTGTTTCCATTTATCACTGCCATGGCTAATTTGCAAAATTTAATTTCTAATCAACCTCTCCTTTACATCCAAATGATGTCAGAGAACAATTGTATCCATTTATTCACTGAAAGTCTTTCATTACTGGGGCGCCTGGGTGGCACAGCGGTTAAGCGTCTGCCTTCGGCTCAGGGCGTGATCCCAGAGTTGTGGGATCGAGCCCCACATCGCTCCTCCGCTATGAGCCTGCTTCTTCCTCTCCCACTCCCCCTGCTTGTGTTCCCTCTCTCGCTGGCTGTCTCTATCTCTGTCAAATAAATAAATAAAATCTTAAAAAAAGAAAGAAAAGAAAGAAGGAAAGAAAGAAAGAAAGAAAGAAAGAAAGAAAGAAAGAAAGAAAGAAAGTCTTTCATTATGGCCAGGTGCTCTCCAGAAATTCTGTTCTAACTTCATCATCCACAACTTTTACCCAACTACTCAACCTTTTAACCACCTCCAGGGACATGGAAAAGTTAATGCCCCCAAGATACCACGAGGATCCATAACTATGTGTCTCTACATGTGCTGGTGTTCTCACTGCCTGTTGAGCTTCTATCCATCCTTCAAAACCCATAGTCCATACCATAACCTCTACTGTGAAGCCTCTCCTAACTCTACTTCTAAACAAAGGCTTATCCTACCTCCTTAATGTTACTTCTGCTTCCAGCACGACAGTGCTCCTTCAAGTATGGGTCATGAACACCCTGCATCAGAATTACCCAGGATACGTGTTAAAATTGCAGAATCCCAAGCTCCATCCAGACCTGCTAAATCCGAAACTCTGGGGTGCATACCCAGGAATCTGCATTTACTAAGCTCCTTCTCCCCTCCCCTGGTTAGTCCGCTGCAAATACAAACATGGATTCTATTGCCCACATGATTCTGAGTAGTGGTAATATTTATTGAACTCCTCTGCTATGCCAGGCACTGTCCTAAGCACTTTAGACACATATTAACTCATTTAATGATCACAATAACTGTATAAGAAGAGACCATTTTTATCTCCATTTACATGTTAATTAACTTCTCCGAGATAAAGTGAGATTAGAAACTTTCCCAAGAGTGCAGAGCTAATAAATGGCAGAGAAAAGATTCGGATACAGGCAGTCTTACTCCTCGGTGCCTGTCCCTGTATCATTGGGTTTTATAGTCTCAAAAATAATTGTCTGTCTTCTTTCCTAGGCTATGAATTCTTCCAGAGCAGGAATTATATCTTTCCATCTTGGTAACTTCTCATAGCGCATGATGTATTCAATAAATGGTTATTGAATTGTTTAAAATGTTGGATAAACCAAGATACCTTTTTTTTTTCTTGGTCTATGGATAATAGTATCAGTGAGGTTAAAAAAGAAAAAACCCTCATGGACCACAAAAAAATAAATAAGTCAATACAGCCATGCTTTGGTGAAACACCAGTGAAATTATGCCTAGTCTTCATCAAAAATTATAAGTAATGTAATAAATGTAAATAGATTCATTCATACCAGAAACCAAAACCTCCACAGTATCACAGAAAACCAGCCTGGGGACAGTGAGGGGTCCCCAGGGAATTACTAGTCACTTTCCAAAACATATTTTCCCATCTCTTCATCCAAATGTAACTTCAAACAATAAAAAAAAAAAATCCATCAGGTGACACAGCTGTTTCATTTTGAGGAATGGTCTATAACTGCATTTGTTCCTTATCAAACCCCTAGAAACTTCCGCCAAACACCTTGAATAAGTAAATGTTTCAAATCTTTGAAGCTCTACAGGGGCGATAGCACCTTTCAGGTCTGGCTCTGCTCCTGCAAAGGCTTGTCATCTGCATTCATTCCTTTCATTCGTTCCTTCCCCCCCCCAACCCCCCACATGGGATATTGACAGGCAGGGCCAAGTGCACGAGAAATGCCACAGATGTTACCGGCTACTTCCGAAGAAGAAAGGCCTGGACTCTGACGCATTAAGCACAGGCATGTTATTTATACAAGTGATATCAGAACTTCCGGGCTGTGCCTACACTTCGCCTAAAAACCCAGTGAAAACTGAGAAACTCATAAACCATTCAGCCAGAAATTTGCCATCGTATAGCATTACATAGGTGGATAACAAGCGAGAGGGTTTTTTTCTATTTCTTTTTATCCAGATGTTTTGATGCTGTGGATGCACACACATGATTACGGTCCCCACATTTCTCACCTGTTTCTCAGCCTAGCGTGTCTCCCAAGTTGTGGCTATCAGCCAGGGGCACGGGTACCTGCGTGCAGGTGCACACGCCCCCGCACAATGTGGATTCCAGAGGGAGTTTGGGATGCATTTAAATGGGTCTCACCTCTGAGTCAATGCGAAACCCCATCCAAAGAAACTTCTGCTCCCCAGAAATAAACTCCCTCCTAGCTTCCAGGTTTGCTGTGAAAACATTTTTCTCTCTTTTAAGAAAATGTATACATAAGACCCTGCCAGAGCACATGTCATCTAAACTATTCAAGTGTAAGGGACAGCTTGCTGGTGGTGACTTAGGCATTCAGGATAAACACTCAGAACAAATAGAATAGTTAAAGACATGTGTGCGGCAGCTTGCATTAAATGCTTCCACCTCCAGGATGACCCAGCATTTCGGTCACGTGGGGCACCCCGAATTTCAGACAAGGTAAGACGTGGCCTTGCTTGGACAGAGCAGCAGGTCAGCATCCTCGTGACTTTCAGGGATGGAACATTTCTGTCGCTTTCGTTTCCAAGAGTTACAAAAATCATAGGGAAGGATGTAGCTATTGTCAGGTTCTCTAGGACCTACAATAAAAAGCAGAGATCTCACCACCAAAAGGAAGATTTTGTAAGATTTCTGTTTCCTTCTGTGAGTTGCCTACAGATTTTCCTGCCAAGGAATGCAACAGCTTTATAAACAGTGACATGAGGACATGGCTGGACTTCCCAATCTAAGCCAGAGGCGGTTTGGCTTGGACTCGCCAAGGGGAAGCATTCTGCGTTCAGCCTGATTGGTTCTCTCAACTCTCCTTCTAAGGAAGTCTTGTCCCCCAACTGTCAGAACCACAAAGTACGAAACCATTCATCTCTCTCTTTAGAACCTTGCCTGAGCCACTCAACACCCCTGATGGAGGCATGTGTCTCTCCAATCAGGGACGCTTGTTTCTCGGAGCCAAGGACATTTCTATAAATGCTTCACGTGGGAAGGAACAAAACCAGTTAAGTCAGAAAGCTGACTCAGGAAGGAGCGGAAGTGTCTCCTTTCCTCCCCCAGCAGATGGGTTGTTCTGTGGTGATTCTCCAGTGTGACCACGACACAAGGCTTGGCGTCCCGTCAGGACAGGACAAAGTATTTGGCTACCAACATTGTGTCTTTTACATATGGGGCAATGGTTGGAAGGAATACACATGTGCCAGGGAACGGTACTAAAGTGTACAAATTATGCTCCACAGCAATAAGGTCAAAGGGACAAATGCTCCAGATGTTTCAGAACCTGTGGCCGGGTCTCATTTATATTTCCCAACCGTGGAAGCCAACTCTAAGGGCCAAAGCTTTAGAAGCCTGGGATCTACCACCCATTAGAGTCCGGATAATAGCCAATGGAATTCGGGGCTGTTGGGCCCTGGATATTGTGCAAATCAAACGATAAATACTTATTGATCACGTATGCCTGGACCAAAAGGCACCACATTTTTCACTTGAAAGAGCCATCACTAATAACCAGGTTTGCATTTATTAAATCCTGCAGCATAAAAACACTTTCAAATACATTATGTTCTCTGAGTCCAGAGGACAGCCTCATTAGTGATTAGCCTTACTCTGTCTTTATTGACAGATAAGAAAACCATCTCAGGGGAGGTAGACACTGTGCCCAGAATCCCAAAGCCCGGAAGTTCAGAACCACACTTGGGCCTGGTCCCTTTCCACTACCCCTCAACTGTGAACAGTAACCAGAAACTCAGTCCTAGTACTCTCCTCGGCAGAGTCCTAAAGCCCCAAGGGTGTCACAAAGTTCCTTGGGAAATCACACAGCCAGGGGGTTACCGGAGGGAGCTGAGCCCACAGGTAATGCTCGTCCAAAGGCAGTCCGGCTTCTCTGCTACAGCTCTTTCATAATCTGCCACCAGGAAGATCCTTCTTGGTTCTTTCTTGCCTAGCTCTCCTCATCAAGATGATGGGAAGGTGAGTAAAGACTTGTGTTCACTGCAGAGTGCTTAGTACAAAAGCTCGGGAGTCAGAGACCAGCCAGGGGGTGGGAGTGGGGGGGATTGGGGGGATGGGGGGAGATGCCTGGGTGGCTCAGTCAGTGAAGCGTCTGCCTTCGGCTCAGGTCATGATTCCAGGGTCCTGGGATCCAGCCCTGCATGGGGCTCCCTGCTCAGCGGGGAGTCTGTTTCTCCCTCTCCCCCTGCCCTTCCCCCTGCTCATGCTCTCTCTTTGTCAAGTAAATAAATAAGACCTTTAAAAAGAAAAAAAAAAAAGAAAAAAAAGAAAACAGCTTAGAAGTACCTACTTCAAACGGTCATTATAAGAATTAATACTGAAAACAAAGCCTTATATTGCCCGCATATAATAAGCACTCAATGACTATTCATATTGTTTCATCCTTAATTTCATATTTATGAAACACTTGTAGACTCATTTTGTTGCAAAGTGCATCTACTCCTTTCCTGTAGGAAGACAGTCTGATAAGCTTTAGTGCAGTGCCTGGCACCAGGCTCGGCCCCAGGGACGGGAGGAGGCATCGGATACAGTCTCCTCCGGAGAGACAGCAATTCCACTCCAGGAGGAGCTTGACTTATGGAAAGAGTAAGTAGGTGCTAACTAGAACTAAGAATTTTTTAATTCTTCAAAATTTAGAAAAGGGAGTTTTATGCAGGTCCACGCATGCGCGCACTGCCCACACCCAGTACCTCCGACCCTCGCGGTTCTTGATCTTTCACCTTTTTTCCCCAAAATAATGCCTTGCTTCTATCCCATTCTCTTGGGCTTTTGAGAAGTAGCTATTTAGTTTGGAAGGGAAAAAAAAATCACAGTGAAGTATTAGTGATTTAAGATTACTATTCCTGGGAAATAAATTCGAATTGGATTGGAATACTGGAATCTCTCCCCATGAGGGGCTTCAAATAATACTGTTCTAAGGAGTGGATATCTGGGGTTCAGCAGATGGAAATTCATTCATTCACTTCCTCAGCCAGCCAGCCAGCCAGCCAGCCATTTCTTCAACAAATGTGCTGGGTTATAGGAATCAAACAACACAACCTGACCTCACTGGACTTCTTCTAATCCGGCACGAGTCACAAACAGAACACAAGTGAATTAAAAAAGAAATAATTACAAATTGTGGTAAGAGCTAAAGAATAAAAGGTAAAATGATAAAGGAGGGGGCAGACGGTATGTATACCTAGAGTGATGACAGGAGAGACTTATTTAAATGAAGTCTATGGATGGATATTTGATTTGAGGCATTCAAGAGCCAACCCCATTATTTTGCCATATATACAAATCCTGAATCATATTGTACACCTGAAGTTAACATAATGTTATGTGCCGCTTATACCTCAATTCTATAAACTTTTTTTTTTTTTTAAATAAGAGCCAAGAAGGACAGGCTGGGGGTAGGGAAAATGGCAGCACAAAGCCCAGGGCAGAAAATGACCCGGGTTCTAGGACTCAGACAAGAATAGGACTGAAAGCTTGGGATGGAGAGCGAGGGGAGAGATCGTGCATCGCCTTGTAGATCCTGGAAGGAGTTTGGATTTTACTGAAGGGCTCAACCGGAAAAGCCTTCCAGATCCCTTACGTGTGTTTGATTCTGTAATATATATTCTTTTATTTCAAGGAAACGTAAATTCATTTTTAATTGAGGACAAAATCTTAGTTCTCCTAATTCTCAGCCAGCACCTTCTCATTCGTCTGTAATTTCAGACTCTTGCCCCCACCCAGTGCGTGGTGCTGGGAGGAGCACAGGTCCTCTTCGCTCTGGGGCTGGGACTGCTGGGAGGTGACCTTGAACCAACCAGCGGTCACTGCAAGCCTGACCTCAGAGATCCTTTTGGTTCTAAATTAATTTGATCAAAACTGGAGGGGGAAAATGTCCTTAGTGCTTACCCTTCCTGCTGTAGACAGTTTGCTGTGGGGGTTAAAAGCCTGAACTTTGGGGTTACAAATCTAGGTTCTAATGACGACCCCACATGTAATGCCTCTACCTTGAGCAGGTGACTTTATCTCTCTAAGCCTCTTTGCTCATCCGTAAAATATGGAGAAGAGCCATGCCTACTTCACAGAGTTCTTATGAAGGAGCAGGGGTGTAATTATTACTCTGCCATCACTATGCATAGATCTTCCCATTAGAGGATGGCAGGACTATGGGCTGGAGAGAAATAACAGGTTTAAGACTTGAGGCAGGTCTTTGGAACCTACTCTCATGAATCAGCATCTATTATGCCAATATTAAGGGTGAACCAACGTGAAGTAAGGCTGGATCCGTGTGGAGCCCAGAGGTAAAGTCTGGTCTGGAAATTGAGGCCGTTGAAAGGTTTTCAGCTGAAAAGGTATTTGCTCACTTGATGTGAAACACATGGTCCGGGGTTGGGAGGGGGGGAGCCTCAGAAAAACACCAGCCGTCCCCCGTCCCCATCTCACGTGTGTGAGGAATGAGGGGGTGCGCTTGGACAAAGCTCTATTCTCCTAGATACAGTCACTGCCAGCAAAAAAGACGAAGAAGAAAAAAACAATTAAACTTCTAACATGAGCTAACTCAAATAAGCCCACCAACCTCTTAGTAAAATATACAGGCTTGGAGCCAGGCTGTCCTGACGCATGTTTAAAGAATACCCAACATTCAGAGGAATTGAATAAATAGACTTGAAGTCGTGCAGTGCTCGGGAAATTTTCAAAAGAGTAAATGCCATTTGAGGGCCTCGTCTTCCTCCTTCTGTTCATAAAAGTCACAGAGTCACAGGGTCGGAAGAGAGATCAGAGGTCGTCTTGCCCCAACGTGATTTCGAACACATTCGTTTCAGAGGCAAACCGGCTCTGAGCAACAGGATCCCTAAATTCAAATCACAGTTTGAACCGAACCGCTTAAACCAGATAAGAAGTGATCCGGAATGGAAATGGGGACAGGGGGCGAGAAAGCAGTCCCAATTTGAGTGACTTTTTATTTCTCTGCGTGCCCAAAAACTCACGGGTCAGCTTCACTGTGTAGAATTCTGAGAATGTTCTGCCTCTTTAAGCGCTTCCCAAACACGTCCTTTGAGATCGGCATGTAGGCTTCCTGAACTTGGCTCCTTCCAGTTATTCACCATTTGGAAAGCCAGGAAGGAAGGAGGATGGGAGGGAAGGGTGGAGGGCAGGTAGATTGCCAGACCTGTTCCACTGTTGAAGATACGGTGGGGGAGCGCGATGATAAATTGGCATTGTTAAAAAAACTAGTGAATGGGAGATGGGGCCCCACTCTCTTAATGAGGATTACTTGGTTCAAATGTTCTAGACAAAACATCTATGATAAGTTGGTTATCAATCTGTATGTAGACTATGCCCTATAAAGAAGGAGAGACGGAAGGGGGAAGAGGGAAGGAAGAGGAGGAGAAGGGGGTAGAGGCAAAGAGGTAAACCTGTAGAAACATAGGAAAATGTGAATTAAATGGTATGACCATTTACTGAAACCTAAGTCCTGTGTTTTAAGCTTTAAATATGCTATTTTATTAGTCCTCAAAAATGGGTAGATCATTTTTCCCTTTTCCCAAAAAAAAAAAAAAAAAAAAGAGAGAGAGAGAGAAAGAAAACTTGATGGTTTGTTAATTACTTCAGAAGGGTTTGAGTAACTTTTTTTCTCTTCTCTTTTTGTAACGTACAAAGATTGCTTTGAAAATGACAAGAGGCGCCCAGGTGGCGTGGTCAGTTAAACGTCCAACTCGTGATTTCAGCTCAGGTCATGATTTCAGGGCGATGAGGTCAAGCCCTTGTCAGGCTCCATGCTCAGCAGGAAATCTGCTTGAGACTCTCTCTCCATCTCCTTCCTGCTCATACTCCCTCTCCTTCTCTCTCCCAAGTAAATAAAATCTCTCTCAAATAAATAAAATCTGAAATCCCTTTATTTACCCTGATCCCCCTCTCTGCAAACGGCATCGCATCTCCCACCTCTCTGAAAAGGGTAGTTAAGTTCCCCCAGGAGACTTTTCTCTCCCTCTTCACCTAGTCCTATGGGGACTATGTTAACTGAGTCAATGCGTCTCCACTGAGCGCTTCCTTGAGAGCATTCATGTATAATAGAAAGAGCATTTAAACATACACAGGTTTCCCTTTCCAAAAAAAAATATATATATATATATATATAGTCTTATATTTTGGAATGCAGCGGTGGAGGTATTTAAGAGAACAAGCTTGTAACAACAGAGTAAGCAACAGAACAATCTTCTCTAATTGGGAGGGAAGTTCCTCATTTTTCCATAACGGCATCTACATTACATGTCCAGATGCTCTGCCAGATTGTTAACTCTACACCCCAAAGCAGCTGATTTTGGCAAGCTTAGATCAGGACACACAACTGAAGCCAGAACTGCCGAAGAGCCATGTGAATAAAGACCCAAGTCTCAATTAGCAGGTCAAGAAACAAGCTAATCAATTAGCAGCCTGGCTTTCTCCAACTCACCAAATTAAGATGCCTTTAAAAGCATAACTGATCTTTGTAAATGAACTTTCCTCTCTGCTCCCTCCTCTGGGAGGTTAGACATTATAAGAAAATAATTGTATGAATCATTTATATTTCTGGAAAATACTGAGCACCTCCAGGTGTGACACAGATGGTGCACAAGAAAGGAGGGAGGGAACCATTTTTCATGAACCAGGCACACACATAAACAGCAAATCCTACTTACTTCCCCGCAGGAATCCCCACCTCTCCATCAAGGTCATCAGCAATACCAACGTCCCCATGCCCCACGCTCAATAAAATTGTCCAAAGGGAGCGAGAGATCTATCACACACACAAAGGACCCAAAAAGGACTCTGGAGTCAAACTGCCCGGATTCAAATTCCAGTGCCACCAGTTATGGGTTGTGTAATATTTGGCTAAGCAACGAAGCCTCTCGAAGCCGCACCTTCCTCATCCATAAAATGGGGATTCTATCAGTACCTACCTCTTGGAATTGTGAAGACACAGTTACTGCCTGCTGTGTAACTAGCATGGCACCTGGTACTAAGCTTTACGGTTGGGACATAATTGTTAACCTGCACTATTTCTGCCAAAAAAGAAAGAGAGAGAGGAAGGAGGAAGGGGAGGAGGAGGGAAGAGCAGAAGGAGAAAGACAAAGGGAGAGAGGAAGAGAGAGACACAGGGAGAGGGAGAGGGAGGGAAGGGAGGGGAGGAGAGAACTCTTCCTTTTTCTGTGATGATGGAAGAAACGCACGGCGTCTGTCTTCAGGAGCGTTGCAGTCAGGAAGAGTGAGATGTGCTTTCCAAGAGGCAAGAGGGAAGCCATGCTCCCTGAATAGTGACGATGGACCGATTGTCGCACGCGGCATCTCATTTCCAAGGAAGCATGCACTCCCACTCACGAGCTCCAGCGACCTGCCACGTGTCACTCTGTCAGCTGAACAGTGGAACAGAGAGGCACCCTCAGGTCTACTCCCGTCTACAGTCCACCTCCTTTCCGTGTCACCACGCTAAACCATTCATCCACAACTGGGGTGGCAAACTGGATCTGGAAATCATGTGCACTTTCCTGTCCTGCGCGTGCTCTCCTGCCCAACAATGCCGGCAAAGAAAGAGCTGAGCTTGCAATGTTAGTACCAACTAGTTGTGCGATCCCTACTTTTAAACTCAAGCTCTGACTGACATAGGAAGGAGTTAGAGATTTCAGTGGTGGTGATGGTGGTTGTAACGTCAGCCTCTGAGCAAAAGGAGGAACTGGGCTTCTTAGGAAACATTCTGATTAAAATTCAGTTTAGAAGAAGAGCTGTCTTTCCAAATACCTCAAACTCCACAGGTTTCAAATTAGTCTAGGCATTCAATGGCCTGCAGGCAGAAGTCTGAAATCATGGGCCCAGTTCTGTGGCTCTGATGAAGGATGGGAGAAAGACTGTTGGAGAGGTGTTTGCTTCATGAGGCTTATGGGTGGGTCTCTTCCCCAGCCGTCTTGCCCATGTTATGGAGAAAGCCTGCAAACTGGTCTCCCAGCCTCTACTCTGCCCACCTCTAATCTGGCCCCTGCATAGCACTGAAAACGATTTTAAGGTGCATCAGATCATGTCACACCCTTGCTCAAAATTCTTTCGTGTCATCACACTGCCCTTAGAATAAAGTTCAGAATGTTGCTTATGGCCTGCAGGCACAGTGTGATCCAGCCCCAACACCATCTTAGGCACACTGGTTTTCCAGCTCTTCCAACCCATGACCAAGGGTGTTCATGGCCAACCCTCATCAAATCTTTTCTGCCTCAGAACCTTTGAATATAGTGCTCATTCTAACCAGAATGATCTTCTTCCCACTACTGCCAACACACACAGCACCATTCCCTCTGCCACCTCCTTCTCATAATTGAGGTCCTCAGAAAAGTCTTTCCCAAGCCACTGCCTGAAGCACCCCCAGGCCATCCAAGCTCCCATCCAAGCTCCCATCCAAGCCCCTGCTTCTTCTTCATCTCTGCCCTTGGTTTTCTTCAGGGCGCTCATCTCATGTCAGTCTCGAATGGCTCCCCAGTGTCTGGCACAGTCCCTGACACCTGGAGGGCCCTCAATGCAATGTTGTGGGACAAATGAGCTAAGAAATGAAGGTGTATGTGGCATGTCATCTTCATTTTGCTTTTCCTTTTGTCTCTTATCACTCCCTAAAAGTACATTATTGGTTTCTTTGCTTACATTGTTATTGTCTGACTCTCCCACTAGGAAATAAACCCCATGAGAACAGATATTTTCCACGTTCACTATTTTATGCCTGCTATCTAAAACAGTCCCTAGGATGTAATAGGCACACGGTATTTGTTGAATAAATGAATGCATGCATGAATGAATGAATACTCGTATCCCTAGGATCAAGGGCAATGCCTAGGTCAGAATAAATACTAAACAAATGGAAATGTACTCTCATTCCTTCTTATAATTTAGTAACAATTTTTTGGCCCATATAGTGACTACAATTAATTTTTCAATAGTCAAAGACTTTTACAGATAGTTCACTTTCAGGAACAGGAAATATTTTTTGCATCACCAAATCCTTATAATGGTCATCTGCTACAGGTTCTGAACTGAACACCCCTCTCCTGGTAGGGGTCACTTTTGGCTTAATGGCTCTCCACCACCTTCCCTGAAGGCCAATGAAAATCAATCTTGAGAGAGAAGAGCAATGTGCCCTTCAAACAGCTGTTTTCATGACCAAATCCCACTTCAACTCTTTCAAGTATTGCCTATAACACTCACAAAAGAAAACAAATCTGTCTTGACACAACATTTTGACCAAGTTCAATGCGGTTATTCATGTTATTCCAACTTTTTTTGGTAGAAAAGATAAACATGGTTTCTGGAAAAAAAAAAAAACATAATCAAAAAAGCGCCACCCAGGCCCTTCCAAGGCCCAGCCCTGGTTTCCAGATGCTCTCCGTTTTCATCTTGGTTTAATTAAAGCTCCATATGTCAGCAACCCATCAGCTTCAGGTGTGATTCAGATTGCCCCAAAGCATCAGAAAGCCTGCCAAACTACCCAAGCATGAGAGCAAAGTTGAGAAATGTACTCCCTAGAACAAAGCCCATCATTACAAGGGGAAGACTTGTTGGGAGGAGGAGTAAAGTGATTATCTCCCTCCCTGCTTTGGATTTTGAAACAAAACAAAGAGAACTTGGCTTATATTCAGCCCGTGTCTTAGATCAGTGACAATGCTCTTGAGGGAGGCACGGGACATCTGAAGTCTAACTCCTGGTCAGACTTGGCTGCCTCTCAAACTATGGTCATGGTATGCAAAAGATGCTAAGAACTCGAGTGCATCTGTACCCTTCCACAGTAGAACGCTCACAGCACGCTTGTTTATTCTTCTTCTTTTTCCCCTTGGTGTGTCAGATCTGAGCTTTTTATAGTGCCTCTGGGTCCGTATGGAGACCAAANNGGAAACCAAAAAAAAAAAAAAAAAAAATGCAATTAGCTAACAGAGTTTTCTGGCTGCAGTAGCCAGAAATTGAAAGATAACTCCCAACATGATCCAGTCATAGATGAAAACCAAACTCCTGGGGGTTGGGGGAGGGATCTTTTTGAATAAACAGGGCCCTTGCTCAAGACCTGAAGCCCAGAGAGCACAACCCCGGCAAAGACAGCAAAAGAAAGTATGAAAAAGCTCCCCCAGATCCATGATATGGAACACGGAGCCCCAGGTTACATGAATGGGAAGCTTAGCCACACTCTTAAGAATTTTACTTCAAGTGGCTAAAACAAACGTAAAACAAAAATGGCGCCTGTGCAAAACCGGATAGATGACTCCATCTCTATAATTCTAGAAATCACCAAATCTCTTTTCTCCAACACATTTCTGAGAGCTGTACCCAGAAGGGTCAGGTGCTGTGTGAACACGGAGTAGCTCATTAACATTATTTGATCTATAAACCTCCAGAACAATAGATTTGTGTGGCTCATGCTTTGGACTGAGTGAATTGTCTCCTGACAACTGAAAGAGAAAAGCTGCACATTTGGCAGCTCCCAATGACTCATGTAGGTTAAGAGGGGTCTCCTTGCCACAGTTTTTATGGGGTCAGTTGCATCCTGAAACATGTTGAGAAGAATCTAAAAAACGAACAAAAAACCTGATGTTCCTAGAGTGGCCTTGAGGCAGAGAATATGGAGCAATGTGCAGCCAGATGGGAGATGGCCAAAGGTGGGGATGTGGGACGCAGCTCCTCAGAAAACCCGCAAAAGCTACCACACTAATGGGTGTTGGAGTGTTGGCCCTTCATTGCTCTGCAGCCCCCTCTCCTCTACACCGAACAGACCATGTTCCCCACCTCTCTCTTAACTGCAACATGTTCTTGCCCCTTCCCTAAACTTCACATCCCTCTGTGTGAACCACTGAGATCCTCCAAAAGCTTCCTTGTCTTCCCCAGCACAGCTTCATAATCCTTCCCTGTCCCACTGGCACAGGTTATTTTAGCAAGACCCCCACCTTTACTAATCTCCAGATGAAATGTAGACACCTCTCAGTCCATGACCCAAATCAAGTACACCTGAGCCTCAAGTTCAGCTCCTCTCCCAGGGCTGTTCCAGGGTGGGCTCATGCCTCTCCAGGAGAGCAGCAAGCAGCCAAGAAACAAAACACCAGTCTTTCCCTTGTCCAACTCCAATCCCAATGAATGCTCGTCCACCAATGGGAAAAGAAAGAAAATAATATCTCATCATAAGCAATTCCTTCACATTTCCTCTCTCTCCTCCCCTCCACATGTTTTGTACGGGAGGGAGAAAGAAAAGCAGCCATGATGGGCAGGGAATGCAGGGTTGGCTCATAGGTTCTGTAGTCAGGTTGGTTATTGGGTCAATGTATAAAGAATGTCTGTCTGGAGTGTGAAGGGTCTAATTGGGGCTGTTTTTAGGTCTGGAACATTAGCATCAGAGTAACAGAAAATATCTCACACAACATCTTGTACAGATCTGTTCCCCATTTCTACAAAATCAAGGGTAACACAATGTTGGTATTAGATCTATATAACTCTATCTTAATGTAGATCTTAGATTTAGTCATCCTTTGTAGAGAGTAACAAAATTAACACATTAACAAACTTCTGGTGATTAATTATCACTCTTAAAAATATATCTACATGTGTATTAATAAGCATATGTATTAAATATTTTTGTGTAAAAAAAACACTGCACAAGATACTTTTTATTTGACAGATTCTTTCCAGGTAATTATATATTTAGGTTTAATGTATTCTCCACAAACCTAATAACCTGAAAACTAAACCCAAAAGAAAAACAAAAAATCCATATATGTATGGTTTGTATATGTGTATTTACATAAAATGGCTAAATTATAAAATCTTGGCTAACCCAACCAGAAGTGATATTTGGCTGTGGCCACAATAACAGATAAGATAAAGTTGGTAACTTCTACATATTTGGAAAAACATTTCAGACCCTGCACTACTGGCATTCTTCCTTCCACTCTCAAATCCAAAAAGTCTGTGATTACTTCCATGGTTGCTATACAGGAAAGAAAATTACATTCAGGAAGGAAAAAAAAGACATTTCCGCATATAGGCAGCAGACAATTTGGCAGAATGAGTATTGTAAAAGTGAACTTTCTTAAATTTAATAAATGCATGAAATGGACCTACTTCTTAACAACTTAGGAACCATTAAGACTAAAGGTTTGGAGAGTTGTATTAGAAACAATTCTTCATAGATCTCTTGCATTTCTTCATATTTTGCAAGCAAGGCTACCCTTCATGCTATCTTTTCAGAGACTTGTATAGTAAATATTCTTGGAATGTAGAGATAATATCTTCCACCAGAGCAAAGGACCGATTTGCGTACAGGCCTAGACTATAAAGACAGTGTTTCCCCTTGAAGCAACAGGCAGTCACACTTACTGTCTAGTATAATAAAGTTAATGTCTTCCTTTAGAACAAAGAGCAGCATGCTTACTACCCAGTAGAAAAGACTCACGTTCCCTGAACTCTGATTTCTCTCTTGCAACCCAACCCATAGAGTGGACAAGTATCATCTCGCCCCCTGGGCATTACCCTCTGGGAACTACGGTTTAAGGAACTGAGGCCAAAATGCTGATGACAGCTAGTGATATGAATATAATAGTTGTTTTGTTTTTCTTGTTGTTGTTGCTGTTGTTTTTAGATTCCACATATAATCATACAGTATGTGTCTTTGGCTGTCTGACCTATTTCACTTCGCATATCCATGTTGTTGCAAATGGCAAAGTCTCATTCTTTTTTATGCCTGATAATATTCCAACATGTGTATGTGTGTGTGTGCGTGTGTGTACGTTCACACACACGCACACACACACACACATCACATCACATCTTCTTTATCCATTCCCCTATTGGCGGACATTGAGGTTGCTTTCATATCTAGATTGTTGCAAATAATGCTGCAATAAAAACAGGGGTACGTACATCTTTTTTAATGGTTTTATTCTTTGGGTAAATACCCAAAAGTGGGATTACTAAGTCATATGGTGTTTCTATTTTCAATTTTTGAGGAACCTCCATACTGTTTTCCACAGTGGCTGTGCCAATTTACATCGCCACCAAGAGTACACAAAGGATTCCCTATTCTCTACGCCCTTGCCAGCACTTTCTATTTTTTGTCTCTTTGATACTAGCCATTCTAACTAGTGTGAGGTAATATCTCATTGTGTTTTTTATTTGCATATCCTTGATAATTAGTGATGTTGAGCATCTTATCATGTGTCTGTTGGCCATCTGTATGTCTTCTTTGGAAAAATGTCTACCAGGTCCTCTGCCCATTTTTAATTGGATTTTTTTTTCATGTTGAGTTGTAGGAGTTCTTTGCAAACCAGCCAAATCTCCCTCAAGCTCATTTCTTTCTTTGAAAAACTAGCTAAGTCAGTAACAATCAACACACTCTATTAACATTCTATTTTCCAACCTAGAGCTATACACTTTGTCTTCACTGTGTCTGCTTTCCAAGCTCTCCTAGGATAATGGCTTTCCCAAATGCTTCACCACTGAATAGCATGGGTCTTTATCTTCCCAGATTTGAATGCCAATTTTCCCACCACTCATTGCCAGGAAATGAATGCTAAGTCAGTGTCACATACTTCGATTTTGATAACATCCCATCGCTTGTGGTTCCAATTGCTATGTTAATTAAGGTAACAGTAGCTTCTGTGACAGATAAACCCCTAAACCTCAGTGTCTTCACAAATTTCTCTGGGCTTCAACAGCCTACTAGCCAACAATGGAAGAGAAAGAATATTCTCTGTGGAGAAAGATATTTTGTGGACAAAACCTGGATATTGTACACATCATTACTACCCAGATTCTCTCAGCCAAAATTCTGTTGTGTGGCCATCCATAGCCACAAGGGATGCTGGGATATGTAGTTCTGGCTGTGCTTCTAGAAAGAATAAGAAGTTTTGATAAAGTTGTCACTGTTTATAAATATTTTGATGTGTGGTCAATTTTGCTTCTCAACCTCATAATTGCTTAGAATCAGGTGATAAATATTCAGAATATAAGGGCCTCCTCTAACTCTTAGAAAATAAATAATGGTCTAGTAATCAGTTACAAACTAAGCTGTGCTGGAGGTGAACATTTTTCTTTTTCATATTGTCAGCAAATAATTATTGAGTCTTTATATTGTTCCCGGAATCATGAGCCATCTACCGTATCTGCCTTCATTCATAGGATAATACAAGAGACAGACCTGTCCATCCTGCTTGTTTTTTCCTCTCCCATTTATTCTCATGCTTTTTCTATTCACCAAAGTTAGAGAAAAGATATTTAAGGTTTACAACTTTATTCTCACTGTGGTGTCAATCACTGAAATGACTTAACGTGTAAATTATCCAGCCAGTATTTACATTTCAGGCAGTACAGGAATGGTTTCGTGTTTCCAGAGTTTCAGGAGACCACAG
This sequence comes from Ailuropoda melanoleuca, assembly GCF_002007445.2. NCBI lineage: Eukaryota > Metazoa > Chordata > Mammalia > Carnivora > Ursidae > Ailuropoda > Ailuropoda melanoleuca. The sequence continues at coordinate 117,098,140 of NC_048225.1, forward strand.
TTTTGCTGTCTGAGAGGGCTATGCTGATCCTGAAATCATATTTTGCAAGCTAATCCGGCTTCTTTAAGTATGAATTACATTTCAAGGTTTCAAAGGACAAAAGTAACAGTGAACTGATGTCCCTGAAAACCCTGCCTGGCTATCTGGCATACTAGAGTTCTACTCAGCTGTCATGTTGGAGTCAGAACAGTTTAGGTAGGAAAAAAATAACCATAAAAACTCTATTCCTAAGCTGCATAGTTTTCAATACCTACTTACCTAACATGGCAAGCGAACACTTCAGCAACACAAGGAAAGCCAGTAGCCAGGAGAGAAGGCAAAGAGACCCACGCATTAAATGAAGTAATACTGTTCTACCCAACAAAGGACAGCACATAGAAATCCAGTGGTATACATTCTGGGAATGCTACGCATTCTGAACACAGATGGCCTACGAGCACTTTTCAGCACCCATTAAGTGGCAGACCTTAAAGTAGATGATAGTACGCATGTTAACTCATTTCATCTTTTGCAGTATATAATACTGGTCTAATTTTTGTAGACACAAACAGAAGTTGAATGAGTTCCTAACATCACAGCTAAGTAAGGGAAGCACCATTTTAACTAAGCAAGGGCAGCATCATTTCAACCCTGGCCAGTTTAACTCTAGCATTTTTCCCCCTCTCTACCATACCTTCCATTATCCAGCTTTCTAATAAACTTGGTGAGCTCATAAACCAGCACCTGATTGCCCCCACTGTTACCTATCCTTAGTATGTAACTGCTGGGGACATAGAAGTCAAAGACCAGAGCTTTCCCAGAGGATCTTTTGCTTCTTGTCAAAATATGGTTGAAAATTCAACAGCTGATTTTCCCATCATGACAAAAAGGACAAAGCAAAACCAATATGCAGTGAGAAAGGGCAGGAAAAGTGTGGTAAGAAATATCAAAAGGACATCTCTTTTGAATTCTTCTTTCTATACACTTAAATGAAGAAGAGGTTGCCTAGATATTTTCAGAGACTGACTCTTACTTGACAGGTGGGAAGAAAAGAGAATAGCAATGATGGAGAACAGTTCAACACCTGATTGTGTATCTTATGACTTTCCCTATATAATCCAATTTGTTATGTGTGAAGAATCATCTCCCTCTCTGTCGTAGAAGACACGATTCAACCACGTGAGCTAAGGGCAGTAATACTTCCCCTATTTTACTAAAAGCATTACAACCACGTTATTCTAAATGGGTCCATTTCTTGCAGTATGAATCCAGTGAAAGATAAATGAGGAGCCATTTAAATCATTGGAAATGTATGCCTGATGCCCCTTGCTCTTTAAAAACCCAACATCAAGTTTCAATTATGCAAGATGAATAAGTTCTAGAGACCTGCTCTCATCATCATGTCTGCAGTTAACAATACTGCATTGGACATTTACATTTGCTAAAAGGGCTGATCTTATGCTAAACATTAACACAATTTTTTAAAAATCTAACACTAGATGACATCAAGAAGAGAAGTTGTCAAAAGCTGGTCAGGACATTTCTTGCCTGGAAATTTGAGAGGCCTTAAGATTGTTCTTTTAAGGGACCAATAATGGCAGCCTGCCTAACTGGAAATCTTCCTCTCTATGTGATGATGAAAGGTTATTTTTAAAGAAGCTGGAATTAGATACTCAAGGAATCTTTTAACATCTTTTGTCAAAGCAGAAGAGCTTCTAAGAGGTGAATGCCAATCAATGTCTTTTCATGTCTGTAAAGATAAAATGGAGGGAATAGGCTTAAATTACAGTTTGAAAGCTTTCATATCAATCTAGAAAAGGGACTTCTTGAAGATGATAAAGCTGTTTAGAACTCTGAAAAATGTAGTAAAGCCTTCATGCTTAGACATCTTCAAGAAGATAAAATATCTGCCCTAGATAAGTATCCCTTGCTAAAGTCAGGGAAAAAACAAAATGTTTTTACCAGCTCTGACTCCGTAAAATGAGTATTTCCCAAAGATCTATGAAAGTAGCTGATTTTGAATATTTTCACTGTGAATTCAGTGTTGAAATTTAAGCTAAAACAAAGCAATTCCAAAGCTTATTTTGATTACCTTGGAAGTGACAAAATGAACGTCATTACTTTCAAGATAAACTTTGAAATATAAATATGCCCATCTTGCCATGTTCACAATGTTCACTCATACTTTCCCACCATGGTGTGCTGAAGACAGCTCATGTTGGGTCAGAAAAGCCAATAATGCACATCTCTTTCCAACTGCACATTTCATGACTTCACAAATGGTAGCTTGAAATTGGCTACAGTGTAAGTGTTTATACCATAAAAATTAGCAAACACTGCAAATCAGGGATTTTTTTCATTTGTTTTATTGTTGTTTTCAGAAATCTAATTGTTCAACATTCACCAGTTCATCATTGTGTCCCACTGTTCAGAAAGAGAAGCATCAACTTTCGGCCCAACAGAAATTCTAGGTATGTGATATTTGACAAATTAATGGCTCTGTATCTCCCTGCTTACTAATCTTTGAAATGAAAAAGATAATTCCTGCTCCATAGGATTGTTGTGTTAATTGGGATAATTTGTGTGAAGTACCGAGCACAGTGCCTACAATAGGAAGCAGTTGGTATGGCCACAATGGGGGTGTGCTAGTAATAGGCATTGTTGAGACATTAGCAGTAGCGGTCTTGATAGAGCCTGGATTTTTAAAAATTTCTTTGGGGGTTGAGTTTTAAAACTGTTATTGTAAATTTGGAGACCAATTCTAAGCTTCTGAGATTCAAAATAAAGTAGGTAGCACCAAATTAAATAAAAATTCTTTGCTTTTCAGCAATGTGAGACAGGAATCCATCAAAATTCTAGAAGAGAACATAGGCAACAACTTCTATGACATCGGCCAGAGCAACCTTTTTCACGACACATCGCCAAAGGCAAGAGAAACAAAAGATAAAATGAACTTATGGGACTTTATCAGGATAAAGAGCTTCTGCACAGCCAAGGAAACAGTCAAAAAAAACTAAGAGACAGCCCACGGAATGGGAGAATATATTTGCAAAGGACACCACAGATAAAGGACTGGTATCCAAGATCTACAAAGAACTTCTCAAACTCAATACACGAGAAACAAATAAACAAATCATAAAATGGGCAGAAGATATGAACAGACACTTTTCCAATGAAGACATACAAATGGCTAACAGACACATGAAAAAATGTTCAAAATCATTAGCCATCAGGGAAATTCAAATCAAAACCACACTGAGATACCACCTTACGCCAGTTAGAATGGCAAAGATAGACAAGGCAAGAAACAACAATTGTTGGAGAGGATGTGGAGAAAGGGGATCCCTCCTACATTGTTGGTGGGAATGCAAGTTGGTACAGCCACTCTGGAAAACAGTGTGGAGGTCCCTTAAAAAGTTAAAAATTGAACTACCCTATGACCCAGCCATTGCACTACTGGGTGTTTACCCCAAAGATACAGACGTAGTAAAGAGAAGGGCCATATGCACCCCAATGTTCATAGCTGCATTGTCCACAATAGCCANGGGGGTGGGGGAATGGGATAGACTGGTGATGGGTAGTAAGGAGGGCACGTATTGCATGGTGCACTGGGTGTTATACGCAACTAAATGAAGCATCGAACTTTGCATCGGAATCCGGGGATGTACTGTATGGTGACTAACATAATATAATAATAAAATATTTTTTAAAAAATTCTTTGCTTTTCAAACTATCTGAAATTTTCATACTTCTTAAATAATTGTACCTATTTGCATGGTTTGAGTGTTTTTGTAATTGTCAAATCGTGAGTACCACCTGAAGAATTAACAGGAGAGGGGTGTAAGAAATTTTCTTTGCATCCCACTCCTTTTAAATCTGAGTGGTTTTCAAATTTTCATGAGCATCACAATTATTTGGAGAGCTTATAAAAAGACAGATTTGGGGGCCTTACCTGCAGTTTGTGATTCAGTGAGTCCAAGAATTTGTATTTCTAATTAGTACAAGGATGATGTTGATGCTGTCAGTTCTGGAACCATGCTTTGAGAACCGCTCCTGTATCTGTCCTCTGAAATGAGTCGTTATCCCTGAACCAAACTAGTGCATGATAGTGCCCCTTACCTTGGGGATACTGCTTTCCCACCTCAGTTTCTGTACCAGTTATATAATGCTGCATAACACACCATCCCAAAACTTAGTAGCTTAAAAAATAAAAACTGATTCTTGTTAATGAGTCTATTTTTCAGCTAGTTGGTTTTGCTGATTTGGGCTGACTTAGATGATCTCCAGCTGGGCTTAATCATAAAACTGGGGTCAATGGACTGGAGGTTGGCTGGTGTAGGATTGTCTCATAAGTCTGGTACTTTGACATCCACTGTGGTGACAAGGATGACTGGGCCCTATGTCACTCACCATCCAGGAGGATAGCCCAGACTGGTTCAAATGGTGGGGTCAAGCGTCTGAGCCAGAACTGAGGTACTGCCCCTTGATATCTAGACTTATCAGAACAGTCTCTTGATACCTAGACTTAAAACTGACATAATTTCATTTCTTCTACATTCTATTGCCCAAAACAAGTCATAAGAACAGCACAGATGCCAAGGGTGGGGAACCTGATTCTATCCCTTGACGGAAGGAGCGGCAAACTCACATTGCAAAGGGTGTGGCTGGAGGGAGACATAGAAAATAAGGGACATTTTTGTAATCAATCTCTCATAATCCCTTCTTCAAAGAAAACACTCGTTAGCACATTTGGTATTCTAAGAAATGCCCAGACACATCTAAACACTAAGGTAAAAACAGCTTGGCTTCTCTAGCTGACACTCTTACTACAGAGATAATGGCTCTTTGAGTATGCCTTACCTCTTCTTACATCCAAGGATGAAAAAAACACCCCCCAGAAGGCAGTTACCCATAATCACGTATTACAGGGCCAAACTTCTGCTTCCCAGGTGTAGCTGGATCCTATCCACTCCCACATGTGCACATCAACCACTTACCAATTGTTTGGTCTTGGAAGAGGGATGTTACATAATCGGTTTACCACATAATTAAGAAATATTTTTCTTGGATCCCTATATCTCCCTCCTCCACTTTGTCCTTAAATGCATTTTATATTTTAATAACATTTGCCCAAGACACTGCCCTCAAAGAAATTCAGAGAAGTGTTTTTAAAAAACACTTTGATCTAACTTCCCAGATGAAATCTTTTCAAAACCATTTAACTCTAATTTAGTATTAAAATGCCATGTATTGTTTCTTTAATAGAAATAATGCCAACAGTACCTCAGGAAAAGGTCAAAGAGATGAGAAGACTCAGTGAGCCATGTCATATTTATATCGCATATGGATATTTCTTCTTCTTTATTCTTCCACTATTGATATTAGCCTTTGAAAATACTTGAAGTGATTTAAAATTATAGCTCTTTATTGGGATTTATTAGAATATGTATGGAAGCCAAAACTCATTTCTAATACTTTGTGCTCTTCTAGGAAAAGCATCCCTAAGTTTGGACTGCCAATGCTAATACTGTGGAGTGGGGGGGAGAGCACATAAATAAATGAATTACAAATGTAGCAACCCTGAAAATTTGCTGATGAACATTCCTACAGGGTTCACACCCTGGAGTGAATAAATCTATAGGGTCTCTTCTCTTTCTCCCCCCCCACTTCTTTTTCTCTGAACCCCTGTTCATTCTCATACAAGTGAATATCAAGGTACATCTTTGAAGAAAGAAAAAAAAAACCCACAAAAGAGCAGCATATCACCTAACACAGGAATCTGTGAAGACGGGGAGGACCAGTCTCTCCCGTTTTGCTTTGGTGACTTGCAAAGGAATATATGAGCTCATTGTATGTATCGTGGGTAGGAGTTTCCTTGGCTGCAACAATATCGCAAAAGTAAAACTCAATTTTCTATTACTGATCTCAAATCTGGGTCCTTCATTTCAGCTCAGCAAGAGAAAATCTAATTTATTCTAATATGATCTAACTCAAAACTCAATTTAAACTCAGTTATTTTCTTAAAGGAGTTTTTCCACTGCTTCTGTACTCTCTCTCTCTCTACTGAAAGCATGGAGAATTTAGGCAGTCAGGTACTAATAATAAAAGTCTGGGAGGGAGGGGCGGGGTGAGGGGTATGCTCCTAGTCTTGGTCTGGTTTTGTTCCCATCTTCTCAGATACGCGGGCATTTGGGTCTATGTGAATGGTAAGGATTTGAGCAGACTTAGGCAGGATTTTAGATGGTCTAGAGCCACTCAGTTGTATCCCCGTGCAACTCCCTGGCCTATTCAGGGGATTATTCGATCCCATAGAGGCAGCCCCTACCTCCAGTGAGCAGTCTTCTCCAGAGACTTCATCCATGGAGTGCGCTCAACTTGCCAAATAATCCTTTGGATCATGTTCACAGCTAATATTCTCTATATTCTGGGCACAGAGGAACTCATGGGTCTTTGCCAACCATGTAAGGACCTCAGGTTCTCCATCCGTCCCGTCTCTTACCCACTTATACCACCATCTTTGTCAAGCTCCCCAACTTTATGAGGATCTGTATTAAGTCTCATCCCAGCCCTCCATGGGACAACTGGTTTGTGTGTGAGGACAAGTGTAAGTTTTAACTAAGTTTTTGAAACCACATTTGTATGTGTAAACTAAGAGAAGTGAAATTTAGAGGAGAAATTATCGCATATTTATTTACCCAAGCACTAAAGAAATCCAAATCTATTAATATATGGGAAAACCTTGAAAAATGAGAATTCACTTTATATATTAGCTATGAAAAATGACCAAAAATTGACCAAACCAATGCTTATGACTGAACAAAATGTTCTAATTTCACTTTAACAGACTCACAAATGATTATAAATTGTAATGCCGGAGAATTCCTTGACTATTAGAATTCTTTGCAGTAGGCAGTTGAGAGTTCAGTAAAAAGGTCATCTCACCAATAAAGCTTGAAATGTGTGACTATATTTGCTAATTAAATCGAGAGATTTTGCTTTGCTATGAATTCCAAACCGTAAGGTTTATAAGTTGATTTTTACTCTGTTTAGTGAGTATTCATGATTTCTCTCTAGCAAGACTAGAAGCTCCAGT